>NW_026129590.1:686033-899431 GCF_022985175.1 Labeo rohita | reverse complement strand
TCTTGACTTTTTCTATGACTTCTTGACTTTTTTGACTTTTTCTATGACTTCTTCTTCTTGACTTGACTTTTTCTATGACTTCTGCTTCTTCGACTTTTCTTTGACTTCTTCTTCGACTTTTTCTTGACTTTTTCTGACTTCTTCTTTTTCTTGACTTTTTCTTTGACTTTTTCTTCTCTCTTCTTTTTCTTCTTTTCTTTCTTCTTTGACTTTTCTATGACTTCTTTTCTTGACTTTTGCTTTTTTTGACTTTTTCTTCGACTTTTTTTTTTAATTCTACTTCTTCGACTTTTTCTTTGACTTCTTTTTCTTGACTTTTTTTTTCTCTTGACTTCTGACTTTTTCTTTTTCTTTTTCTTTTCTGACTTCTACTTCTTCGACTTTTTTTCTATGGCTTCTGCTCCTCTTCGACTTTTTTTCGACTTTGACTTTCTTCTTTTTTCTTGACTTTTTCTTCTTCTTCTTCTTGACTTTTTCTTTGACTTTTTCTTCTTTCTCTCTTCTTCTTGACTTTTTCTTGACTTTTTTTCTTGACTTTTTCTCTTCTTTTTTCTTCGACTTTTTTCTTTGGCTTTTCTTGACTTTTTTCTTTCTTTGACTTTTTTGACTTTACTTCTTTGACTTTTTCTTTGCTTTACTTCTTTCTTCTTCTTTTACTTTTTCTTTGACTTTTCTTCTTTTTCTTCTTCTTGACTTTTCTTTTTTCTTGACTTTTCTTCTTCGCTTTTTTTCTTATGACTTCTTCTTGACTTTTTCTTGACTTTTTTTCGACTTTTCTTGACTTTTCTTCTTTGACTTTTCTTGACTTTCTTCTTTGACTTCTTCTTGACTTCTTTTTCTTGACTTTTCTTGACTTTTTTGCTTTTTTCTTTGACTTCTTCTTCTTCGACTTTTCTTACTTTTTCTTGACTTCTTTCTTTGACTTTCTTCTTTCTTTTTTCTTCTTTTCTTTCTTCTTTTTCTTGCTTTTTCTTTGACTTTTTGACTTTTCTTTTCTTTTGACTTTTCTTCTTCTCTGACTTTTCTTGACTTTTTCTTTGACTTTCTTTCTTTTTTTTTTTTTTCTTCTGCTTCTTTGACTTTTCTTGACTTTTTCTGACTTCTTTCTTGACTTTTTCTTGACTTCTTTGACTCTTTCGACTTTTCTTTTCTTCTTCTTCTTTTCTTTGACTTTTTTCTTGACTTTTTTTCTTGACTTTTTTCTTCTTTTTCTTTGCTTTTTTTTCTTTTCTTTTTCTTGACTTTTTCTTGACTTTTTTCTTCTTCTTCTTCTTTGACTTTTTTCTTTTTTTTTTTCTTTTCTTCTTTTCTTTTTTTTTCTTTTCTTCTTTGACTTTTCTTCGACTTTTTCTTTTTCTTTTTCTTGACTTTTCTCTTCGACTTCTTTCTTCTTTTTTTCTTCTTCTGCCTCTTTGACTTTTTCTTTTTCTTCGACTTTTCTTCTACTTCTTCGACTTTTTCGACTTTTTCTTTGGCTTCTGCCTCTTCGACTTTTTCTTCGATTTTTTTATTATGCTTCTGCCTCTTCGACTTTTCTTCGACTTCTACTTCTTCCGGTATGTGTGGAGAAAACCAGGCACTGCTCATCACCTGTCCAATATGTCCCAACGGTGAAGTATGGTAGTGGCAGCATCATGCTGTGGGGGTGTTTTTCAGCTGCTGGGATAGGACGACTGGTTGCAATCGAGGGAAAGATGAATGCGGCCAAGTACAGGGATATCCTGGATGAAAACCTTCTCCAGAGTGCTCAGGACCTCAGACTGGGCCGAAGGTTTACCTTCCAACAAGACAATGACCTTAAGCACACAGCTAAAATAACGAAGGAGTGGCTTCACAACAACTCCGTGACTGTTCTTGAATGGCCCAGCCAGAGCCCTGACTTAAACCCAATTGAGCATCTCTGGAGAGACCTAAAAATGGCTGTCCACCAACGTTTACCATCCAACCTGAAAGAACTGGAGAGGATCTGCAAGGAGGAATGCAGGGGATCCCCAAATCCAGGTGTGAAAAACTTGTTGCATCTCTCCCAAAAAGACTCATGGCTGTATTAGATCAAAAGGGTGCTTCTACTAAATACTGAGTAAAGGGTCTGAATACTTAGGACCATGTGATATTTCAGTTTTTCTTTTTTCATAAATCTGCAAAAATGTCAACAATTCTGTTTTTCTGTCAGTATGGGGTGCTGTGTGTACATTAATAAGGGAAAAAAATGAGCTTAAATGATTTTAGGAAATGGCTGCAATATAACAAAGAGTGAAAAATTTAAGGGGGTCTGAATACTTTCTGTACCCACTGTATTAGTAGATAAGACTTAAATTACACAGTACAGTTAAGTAAAGATTACTTAATTGAATTAAGGCAACGAGTTTGCACAATTTAATTAAGTAAACTTACTTTTTTTTAAAAAATACTTTTTTCAGTGTGCTAATCTGTAACAAGACACACCATTTAAAGTTCTTTTTTTTTTTTTAATTTAAAGCTCTTTTTTTTTAAGATTGATTTTTAAATTCAAGTCAATACAACGGTAAAACAACACTTTTGCCAGCTTTGACTGAATTGTTGAATTTCAAAAGCATGTTTTCTTCTGTTATAGTTCTATGATTAAAACAAATATAAAAATGTTCTTAGAAAAACAGAAAGACACACCATGAAGGTGATACAGAAGTGTATTTATTTTAAATGAATTTATTTATTGGTTTATTTCAGTAGCAACTTTTTGGTGTCATACTTCTGTGAATACCATGAACATTAAAATGATCTGACTGCATAACCACTGGATTATGGAATGATAATGATTTTTAATGTAGTTTTGCTTTTGTTCATTTTATTTATTTATTAATAGTAATAATATGTAACCGCAATCACATATCTTGTTTACAATATGTCTTATTTAAATGCAAGTGGGCGTTATAAGTGTTTGTCTTTATATCCTTCAAAGACCTTGGTGCACAAATTGCTCTTGTTTGGTTAACTAATAAAAATTAAATAAAAAAAAAAAAAAAACCTTCCGATGGGAAAACATTAATCGTTTTATCCTTGCACATGCACTTTGTAGACTGTCCCTAGCTGGCCTAAACGTGAGCTCGCCGCTGCTAGAGCCTTTATGCGTTACAACAGATCGATGTGTGTTCAGTTCTATGTTCTAATGCTTTTCAGATAAGCCATTTTGTATACAATTGTATTCATTTACTACTAATGTATTGAAGTTTTTCATGGGTGAATATCTGTGTAACATCCAACGTCAAACGTGGAACCAACTTTATATCGGTCGGATCTACCGGGGTGGCACAGGGTGGCAACCCCGCAGAAAAAGCTGTGCCACCCCACCTGCCACCCCAGAATTATCACAGAACAAAATATAAATGTAAGCAGTGTTTTATGTGTAGCGATGACAGCGTAACGCTAAAATAATGGCAAAAAACACATATTTCAATAAAATGTGCATGATAGTTGAACGCGCACGCAGCGCGCCCAGTGTATTCGTCTTCATTAACAAATGACTCTTATGAACTGGTTCGTTTTGAGTCAAAAACACAAAGTGCGGCCCAGTTCATTAACGAATTGTTTTACATTTGTTCGTGAATCAGATAATTACTGCTTCTCGGCTAACTCAGAAGTCGTCTGAGACATCTAATCCCGTCCGGATATGTCTGAGATTCATCGCGTAATTGTTTGATGATCCGATTCTCTGACCGCTCACACTACGTTCATCATGGATATAGGCCTTTTTGCCGTATCCGACGAAACAATAATAGCATGAAATTAATAAGTAGATGCCAATCACGGAAACTAATAGCAGAGTTAGGTAAGCATCTGGTCGTATTGCAGTTTTCTCGATTGTTAACACAATGTAATGTTACTTGGCTTATATTTCCAAACCATTCATTCAGTGCTAAAAGACACATTTCTCAAAAAGTTTAACAATAAGTAAGTTAAACATTAAGTAGCAAAACTGATGACTCACCAATCAGAATCTCTGCATCCAACAAGGGAGAGAGGAGAGAAATTAACTAATCATTTACATGGGTATTATACTTCCCTGGTGAACAAAACAGCATATGCTGGTAGGTATGTTGTCACAGGAACATGCCAGCTGAAGATAATGCGGAAATTACATCACCCCGTTTGCCGAATGCATTACAAACATCCATATCAATTTGCCCCGTAACGGTTCGGTACAAATACACCATTAATTTGGAGTCATGTTTCTTCTTTTTGTCAGATTTCATGGATTGAAGCTGCATTTAGAGATCAGCCACCTGTTTTCTCAAAGGTTTTGTTTCCAAAATGTAGGTCTGTAACAGGTAACACTTAATTTCGATAATCCACTTTAGACATTCTACTAACAGTAACTGTGCAACTGCATGTCAACTAGTCATTAGTAGAGTATTAGTAGACTGATAGCTTAATATCTTCTAACACTCTTCTAAACTTTGCAAGTATATGTCAACTTATACTACCAACCCTAAACCTAACCTAACAGTCTGCTCTGAGAGTTAGTAGACATGCATTTGCAAATTAATGAAAATTATTTGACATGTAGTTGCAAAGTTACTTATAGTCAGTAGAATGTTTAAAGTGGACTATCAAAATAAAGTGTAACCAGGGTTGTACTAGCACTTTGATGCTATTTGTATGCCATGTAACTGCTGGGTTTCACACATTCTCAACTTCTATGGGAAGTTTAAGCTCAAGAAGACTGACAGGAGTGTATGCATCAAACTCTATAATGGTGAACTGTCCTGTCTCTCCAGTAGAAGGAGCTACTCTTTTCACCCTCACAATGACCATATTTCTCAAAGGTCATTATCAGTAATGCACAAATACTCAATTTTCAAGTTTTCACTCAACATCCATGTACAAAGTGAAAAGGTAGTTCAGGATTGAGTCCAATGCTCATAAAGTTCAGGATTACAATAAATAAATTTATTTGTTATTTACTACACGGGTAGTGTGTATGTGTGCATGAGATCCCAGCTTAACTGTAAACTTCAGCGGATCCATGCAGAATCACGATGATTTGAATCGTGGAGGGCTCCAGCCCTGATCAGACAAGCAGAATCAGTGTTCGTAAAACCAATCTGCACAAAACAATGCAGTCACATTAAATATCTCTGAATTTTATCAACTTCAACAATATTTTCTATCAGCTGCACAAAATGTCCTTTAGCACGTTAATCATGCTCATGACAACATTTCTCAAAACTAATAGACCTTTTTCACAGTCCACGCGTCATCACATCAGCTCCCATTAGTAGCATTAAAGAATTCCTGCCTCCTTTATTGTCAATGGACAGATACTAGTTTTGTGAAGAAAATGAAACGAATTTAGTTGGACTTGCAAAAGTCAATATTTGAAACAGGTTATTTATACTGATTCCCTACCGTTCATGAGATTACATTTATTAATAGAGAATGGGAATCTACATCACTGTGCAATGCATTATGGGTAGTACCTACCATGTTTTAAGACATATTAAGTAATGTACACTGACAACAAATACAAACCAACAGGGGAAAAAACAGCTGTGTTT
Source organism: Labeo rohita (assembly GCF_022985175.1). Lineage (NCBI taxonomy): Eukaryota > Metazoa > Chordata > Actinopteri > Cypriniformes > Cyprinidae > Labeo > Labeo rohita. Next base: position 893,897 of record NW_026129590.1, on the reverse strand, counting down.
GCATTAATGTTTTTACAAGCTTGCTTTTACTTTGAATAAATAGATTAATAGTTGAATTTTTGCTACCTTCTATTGTACTGTACGCAGAACCAAACTGATTTCTTCTTTGCGGTTTTTAATAATTAAGTGGTAATGATATATCTGCCAGACAAAATAAACAACTTGGCTTGGTCTCAGCCAGCTGATCTTGTGTTTCAGTGATTCTCAAACAGTCTTCTGCATACCCATATGACATTTTTTTTTTTTTTTTTGTGGCCAAAATATATGTTGCAAACAGTGGAGGTCAATTAAATATATTTTTGAAATAGTAAATATATTTAGTTTCCACCATCATATACCAAAATATATTTTTTAAATGTATTTCTGTGGCAAGAAAATTAATTTTCTTAAATTTTCATATACAGATGTCAAAATATATTTTTAATTGCTTTTAATATATATATATATATATATATATATATATATGTATGTATGTATATATGGCCCAAAATATATTGGTAGAAAATGTATTTATGTAAACATATTTTAACAAATATATTGTTTGGCATTTTTTAAATGCATTTTTAATGTAGAAATATATTTTCCAAAATATATATAAAAAAGCCAAAAATACATTAGTAGAAAATATATTTATATAAATATATTTTGAAACATATTTTAGCAAATATATTTATTAGCCTTTTTTGTACATATATAATGTATAACATGTATATTTTCAGAAATGCATATTAATATATTTTCCCCAGTCATTTAAAATTTTATGCAAAACACTAAAATTATTAACAATATCTGTAAAATTAACAGTTTGGCTGTTTTATATTTTTTTAAATATTATATCATTATCAACACATTACAGTAATTCTCAGCTTTATACAGATAAATACTGTATTATTCATAGAGTATTTTTCTGTTTCCTTAAATTACACTGAAATGTATGTAAAAAATACGAAAAATAATGGTGGTAGTGATTTATAATATCAGATGGTGCAAATGGCACCATTTCTCACACTATTTAATAAATCATCAAAACAAAACAACAACAACAAAAACTGTAAAATTAAAGTAAAATATGCTTAAAATATCCTTAAACTTAAAGTGCAAAAACGTTATTGAAACTTTAACAACCACTGTTATTTTACAGGTATTTTGTGAATTATTACTAAATAAGTAATATAAGAAAATAAATATTAAATAAATAAAATAATATTAAACACTAAGAGATTTAATTGACCCTTGACCTCTTGACCCTTGAACACTTAAGCATCTTTTTTTTGTTGTTGTTGTTTTTTGTTTTTTGTGTGGATGTTTTAACTTTGTGTTTCTAAAGCAAATTTGTTAATATCACTAATGTGAGACAATTGGTCAGATGATGTTGGTTATATATTGCTGGTGGTGTAAAAATCAGGTGCTAGTCCTTGTTAACTAGTGTTGGGTTCGAGTCGAGTCCAAGTCCAAGGAAACATTCCTGTTTGTCAGTATCTTAACATTGTTTTAACCCAGGGGTGCTCAAACTCAAACTTAGCTCCAGCCCCAATCAGACACACCTGAACCAACAAATCAAGCTCTTACTAGGGATACTAGAAACCCCCTGGCAGGTGTGTTGAGGCAAGTTGGAGCTAAACCAAGGACCAGAGCCGAGTTTGGGCTCCCCTGTTTTTAACCTTTACAACTAGAAAACGCAATGTCAGTTGAAATGTAAGAAAAGCAAACCTCTAGTGTATCTTGCCATTTTTATTTTTTATTTCACAACATCTCATAATTAGTGTCCATACTCTGCTTAAACTTAAAGTCATGTAACAGAAGTTGAGTGGCTGACTTATGTCTTGTGACATATTTCAGTATTTATAATACTGTGATTATACTAATTAATATATATGGTTATAATGGTTCTCATGAGAAAAACTTGTTTGATGCAGTAGATGGGAAAATCCTTTTGTAGCTTAATGCATACCCAAAGGCTTTAATTTTCATTGGTGGGGACTTTAATGTTGTGCTTAATAACATTCTTGATAGATTGCCACCTAAACAGTCTTCCTCCACTAATTCTAAATTAAAAATATTTATGGATAAATTTGACGTTATCAATATTTGGTGGGATAAATTTCCCAATATTAAATCCTACACTTGGAACAACAAAAGTTTTTCCAGACAGTCCCGTATAGACTATTGGCTCGTTTCACAGTCTGTCAGGGATTTTAATGTTTCTGTTAGTATTCTATCTTCCTCTATGACTGATCATAAGGCAACTCTTATCCAGTCCTCTCTATCTCCAGTTTTCTCTTCTTCAAGACCTGGAGCCTCTTTTGGAAGCTCAATTCTTCTTTGCTTAAGTATGACCAATTGAGAAAACATACATTATTTTTGATTAAATATTTCTGGATCAAAGCTCAAAAGGAACATAAATATGGCCTTAATTGGGAGCTTCTTAAATATAAAGTAGGTAAATGTGTGAGGAATTTTGGCAGCCATTTATCTAAACTTAAATGACATAGAGAGAAGTCTGTCATTTCTAAAATAATGATTCTCTGTGGTAAAATGCAGGAAGGTTTGTCAGAAGCTGAGCAAATAGAATTCAGTGATCTGCAAACTCAGTTAGACACAATGTATAGGTGTAGGGCAGAAGGAGCTTTTATTCGCTCTAGAAGACGGAAAAGTACAGCTTTTTTTCAAAAAGGAAAAGAATATTTCTAGATTTTACTTAATTCTTTAAATAGCAATGGTACCCTTACTTCAAATCCAAAAGAGATCAGCTCATTTTGTGCAAACTTTTATTTTAGTCTTTACAAATTAAATTTTTGCATGGACACAGCTTTGTCATTTTTTTCCAGTCTTTGAATAATATTAGGCCGTTATCTAATGAAGATAAGATCACCTGCAATACAGTCTACTGGAGCTCTTAAAGGAGAAGTCCACTTCCAGAGCAACAATTTACAGATAAGTCTCTGGGTAAAGATGGGCTGAAACAGCCCTGGAACAGCCTACCTGATAATGTTCGAAGATCGGAAGATCTCTGTTTAAATCTAGATTAAAGACACATGTTTTAGCAAAGCATTCAAATAATGCATCTCATAAACTTTTACTGCAGTTATATCTGATTAAATGCACATTATTATTCTTTTAGATCTGGTTGAACAGCAGCTGCGCTAATTATGTTCTTTGTCTGTTTGACGTCAATTACATCATTAATTGATCTTTACCATACACCTCTACCATATGTACATCAACTTACCACTTCGTCACCACTAGTAAGCTACTACTAAATATATTGTAAAAATTTTAATTTCCTGTAAAGTTGCTTTGCAACGATATGTATTGTGAAAAGCGCTATACAAATAAATTTAAATTGAATTGAACTAAAACAGTCGAATTTTACAAAAGTTTTGATGATGATTTAGTGCCCTTTTTGCCTAAAGGGGTCATTGGATGCCCATTTTCCGCAAGTTGATATGATTCTTTAGGGTCTTAATAAAAAGTCTATAATGTACTTTGGTTAAAAATTCTCAATGGTAGTGTAAAACACCCTTTTTACCTTGCCAAAATCAGCTCTGCAAAAGTCATCCTGTTCTGGTCGAGGTTGCTCTAAATGTTAATGAGCTCTATTTACCGCGCCCCTCTCTTCTATCTGTGGAGTGACGAGCCTGTTTACTTTAGCCGCTAAACTTGCTAACGATTATACTCACTTCTGCTCTAAGTGAAGCAGGATCATGAATGACTCGCGTGAACATAGACGGATATATGTAGATCTGGAGGCGCATTCCCTTCACAAACAAATGTAATCCACTGCATCTTCAGCGGCTCAGATGTCGGGAGTAAATGACGACCACTATGTTCATTATTACATCCAGCAACACAACACCTTCACCGCTCAATCGGAGATATTCTTGTCTAACTTACATCCCTGCTCCGGCATCGAAACAATGGAGGTCGGACTGTTACAGTTGATTTAAGGCGGGTCTGAGGTAAGACGCTCATGTCAATTAACTATCGTGGGAGCGGCCTCTGTCGATGTGACGCCACACCGACAGGCATATGAGAATGGCTCAGTTTGAAAAAGGGGATATCTTTGAATTTAGATAAATGTGAACTTCTTCCTATAAATTTTATCATTATAGGGTAGATGTGTACATACACTGCCAACGCACACTAATGTTCAAACAACATGTAAAAGTGAACTTCGCATCCGATGACCCCTTCAAGACTTATTTAGAGAGTACTGCTTCTGAAACACTCCCACCTACCTTATCACAGGGGTTTCTCACTTTAATACTTAAACCTAAAAAAGATATTCTGTTAATCAACAATTGGCATCCAATCTGTTTGTGAAACTGTGATTATAAGATATTAGCTTTGCTAATGGCAAAAAGAGTTAAACGTGTTTTGGGCTCAGTCAGGCTTCATTTCAAAGAGGCAAATTGCTACTAACACACCTTGTTTTAAATTTATTAAACTGATTAGAGAGGAAAGTTTTATATTGTGTGTGGATTTCTATAAAGCCTTTGATTCCCTTGAACATGTTTTTATTTTACAATCCCTGTATAAATTCCGTTTTGGTGATTTTTTTTGCAAAATGGTACAGACTTTATTTAAAGATGGCAACTGCTCAATTAATCTTAAATCTGGAGTTTCTCCAAGGTTTAATGTGTCTAGAGGGGTTCGCCAGGGCTGCCCTGTATCACCTTACTTGTTCTTAATAGCTGCTCAACTTCTTTTTTGTTAGATTTGTCAATTACAAGGGATTAATATAGCTGATAAACCAGTTCTTATAAGCCAACTAGCTTATAGACGACACTACCCTGTTTTTAAAAAATTATTTACAGATCCCTATCGCTCTTCATCTTATTAACACGTTCTCTAAAGCTTCTGGTCTATCTTTGAATTTAGATAAATGTGAACTTCTTCCTATAAAGACTTGTTCTGCCCCATTCTTATACAATATTCGTGTTAAGTCTCAAGTAAACTATTTAGGTGTAATCATTTGTAAAGATGATAATATTAGTAACGTGAACACTGAGGTGGTGTAGAATCCAATTGCAGAAGTTTATTATAAACAACAGCAAACATACACGATGAAACAGGCAAAGGGTCAATAACCGGAGAAGCAGTCCAAAACGTAAACGTAATCCAAACAGCAGAGAGTTTAAACAGGCAGTGGGTCAAATACCAAGCAGACAGTCCATGAAAGCAACCGTAACAATAGGGAAATCCAGGGAGCGATAGTCAAAGGGCAGAAAAGGGTCAAACCTTGAAAACAGTCCAAACGTGCAAACAATCCAACAGGGGTAATCCGTGAAATCAAGAGTCCATAAACAAAGCAAGGTCGCAACAGGTAATCCAACAGTAATAATAAAAACGCTTGGTAAGGCAGGTGAAACTGGCAATACTTCGCGACGTGTGAGCACATGGTGAGTCCTTATATACTGCCAAACAGGAAGTGACAGTAGAAGCAGCAGAGGGAGCATGCAGGCAGTACTGGGGTGAAGGCTCCCTCTGCTGGCTTGGCGTTACAGAATCCCCCCCCCTAGGAGCGACTCCTGGCGCTCAAACAACAGTCCAGGTGGGTGGGGGAACAGAGGCAAAACAGGGGGTGGGATGGAGGGCCAGGTCCATGTAGAGCAGGTGGGCCTAGATCGTGGAGCAGGGACAGACAGTGAAGCACTGGAGGACCTGGACCATGGAGTAGTGGCAGACAGTGAAGCACAGGAGGACCTGGGCCATGGAGCAGTGGCAGACAGTGAAGCACTGGAGGACCTGGACCATGGAGCAGTGGCAGACAGTGAAGCACTGGAGGACCTGGGCCGCGGTGCTGTGGCAGACAGTAGAAACCTGGAGGACCTGGGCCGTGGAGCGACAGCAGACCGTGAAATACTGACGTGCCTGGGCCGCAGAGCAATGACAGACAGTGGAACACTGGAGGTCCTGGGCCGTGAAGCAGTAGCAGACCATGAAGTACTGGAAGGCCAGGGCCGTGGCACAATGGCAGAGTAGGGAACCATGGTGGGGCAGGCAGAGCAGACAGAACAGGAGGCCATAGCGAGGCAGGCAGAGCAGGCAGAGCAGGAAGCCATGGCGAGGCAGGCAGAGCAGGCGTAGCAGGGAGCCATTGCAGGGCAGGCAGAGCGGTGTGCAAATGAATGATTTCTTTGGCCTTCTTGATAGCGACATGGCGGGCAGAGAGTTCATGATAGGACGCCGCCCCCATAGGAGGATCTACAGCTTGCGCTGACACCTCTGGGGGCATGGGCGCAGATGCTTGGGCAGGTGTGGCAGGGCAATTATAAATGGCCTTCATGGCCGTGACTGGACAGGCAGAGAGTCCGTGGGGAAACGCCGCCCCTTGAGGAGATTCTGCAGCCGGGGCTGCCACTTCTGGGGGCATTGGCGCAGAGTCCTTAACAGAGGAGGCCTCTGACGTAGACTCGTGGACAGACGAGGCCTCTGGCGCAGACTTGTGGACAGGTGAGGCCTCTAGAGCAGACTCGTGGACAGAAGAGGCCTCTGGAGCACAGTATGCTGCCCACATACTGAGGATGGCTACGGCCATTACAGGCAGCACAGCAGCTAGTGGGGTGTCTGTTGACCTTGTGGGTGCTGATGTTATGGGCTTGTGGCTTGTGAATGTGGGCTCTGTGGCTTGGGAGCGTGGGGCGTGGCTTCTGCGTGGCTTGGGAGCGTGGGCTCTGCGTGGCTTGGGAGCGTGGGCTCTGCGTGGCTTGGGAGCGTGGGCTCTGCGTGGCTTGGGTTAGAAATGTTATAGGGGACCAGATGAGGATTTGGTAGGATAATAGCTTTTTGCCTTGAGTTAGGGAGACCTGCCGTGGCCGGACTTGACTCAGGGAGGCCTGCCGTGGCCGGACTTGACTCAGGGAGGCCTGCCGTGGCCGGACTTGACTCAGGGAGGCCTGCCGTGGCCGCACTTGACTTGGGAAGAACAGCGGTGACTTGACCTGGCTCGTGCAGTCCAGCTGTGACTTGACTTGGCTTGTGAAGGTCAACTGTGACTTGACTTAGCTCAGGGACAATAGCAGCAACTTGACTTGGCTCATGAAGATCTGCTGTAACCTGGCTTGACTCAGGAACGACATGGCTTGACTCAGGCTTGACATGGCTTGGCTCAGGAACGACATGGCTTGGCTCAGGAACGACATGGCTTGGCTCAGGAACGACATGGCTTGGCTCAGGAACGACATGGCTTGGTTCTGGGGAACAGACATGGCTTGACTCAGGAACGACATGGCTTGACTCTCACGACATGGCTTGACAGCTGTGACATGGCTTGACTCTGGAGAACAGCTGACATGGCTTGACTCAGGACTCTGTTGCTTGGCTTGACTCATGGCTTGGCTTGAGCGACATGGCTCTGCTTGCTCAGGAACGACATGGCTTGGCTCTGTTGCTTGACCGGGCTCTGCTTGCTTGACTTGGCTCTGGCTTTGGACTTGACTCTGCTTGGCTTGGACGACTCTGTTGCTTGGCTTGACTCTGTTGCTTGACACAGCTCTGTTGCTTGGCTTGACTCTGTTGCTTGGCTTGACAGCTGACTTTGACTGTGGCTCTGTTGCTTGGCTTGGCTCTGTGCTTGACCGGGCTCAGCTGCTTGACCTGGGCTCTGTTGCTTGGCTCTGGCTCTGTTGCTTGGCTCTGTTGCTTGACCGGGCTCACAGCTGTGCTTGGCTTGACTCTGTTGCTTGGCCGGACTCTGCTGCTTGGCTTGGCTTGAGCTCTGGCTCTGAAGCTTGGCTTGACTCACAGCTTGACCGGGCTTGACTCGTGGGGGCACAGCTGTGCTTGGCTTGACTCGTGGACTCTGCACAGCTCTGTGCTTGGCTTGACTCGTGGGGAACCACAGCTGTGACTTGACTTGACAGCTGGAACTTGACAGCTGTGACTTGCCTCTGGACTCGTGGGGACCACAGCTGTGACTTGACTTGACTCTGGAACTTGACAGACTGGAAGCTTTTGACCCTGGTGGGCAGCAACTGCTTGACTTGACTCAGCTTGACTGCACAGCTGTTCTGACTTGACTTGGTTCTTCTTGACTTGGAGCTTGACAGCTGCTTGACTTGGCTCTGACTTGACTTGGTTCTGCAGCTTGACTTGGTTCTTGACTCTGAGCTTGACTTGACTTGGGAACCACAGCTTGACTTGACTCTGCAGCTTGACTTGGTTCTGCAGCTTGACTTGACTCTGCAGCTTGACTTGAGTTCTGCAGCTTGACTTGCTCTGCAGCTTGACTTGACTCTGCAGCTTGACTTGGTTCTGCAGCTTGACTTGACTCTGCAGCTTGACTTGTTCTGCTCTGACTTGGCTTGACTTGGTTCTGCAGCTTGACTTGGTTCTGCAGCTTGACTTGGTTCTGCAGCTTGACTTGGTTCTGCAGCTTGACTTGGTTCTGCAGCTTCTGCTCTGCAGCTTGACTTGGTTCTGACAGCTTGACTTGACTCTGCAGCTTGACTTGGTTCTGCAGCTTGACTTGGTTCTGCAGCTTGACTTGGTTCTGCAGCTTGACTTGGTTCTGCAGCTTGACTTGGTTCTGCAGCTTGACTTGGTTCTGCAGCTTGACTTGGTTCTGCAGCTTGACTTGGTTCTGCAGCTTGACTTGGTTCTGCAGCTTGACTTGGTTCTGAGCTTGACTTGGTTCTGCAGCTTGACTTGGTTCTGCAGCTTGACTTGACTCTGGAACTTGACTTGACTGGAAGCTTGACTTTCTGCAGCTTGACTTGGTTCTGCAGCTTGACTTGGTTCTGCAGCTTGACTTGGTTCTTGACTTGGTTCTGCAGCTTGACTTGGTTCTGCAGCTTGACTTGGTTCTGCAGCTTGACTTGGTTCTGCAGCTTGACTTGGTTCTGCAGCTTGACTTGGTTCTGCAGCTGACTTGGTTCTGCAGCTTGACTTGGTTCTGCAGCTTGACTTGGTTTGGCTTGACTTGGTTCTGCAGCTTGAGCAGCTTGACTTGGTTCTGCAGCTTGACTTGGTTCTGCAGCCATCTTGTTCTGACTTGGTTCTGCAGCTTGACTTGGTTCTGCAGCTTGACTTGGTTCTGCAGCTTGACTTGGTTCTGCAGCTTGACTTGGTGCAGGAACAGCAGCTGTCATTTTGCTGCCCATACAGCCATTAGGGGTGAGCCATCTTGTGCCATCATCATCTTGAACAGGATTGGCCATCTGGTGGAGTGGCTCTGGATGGCAGCCATCTTTACCTGGTGCAGACTCTGGGATGGCAGCCATCTTGTGCAGACTGGCTTGGCGGCAGCCATCTTGTGTGCAGACTCTGGGGGCGGCAGCCATCTTGTGTGCAGACTCTGGCGTGGCGGCAGCCATCTTGTGTGCAGACTCTGGCGTGGCGGCAGCCATCTGGCAGACTCTGGCGTGCAGGCAGCCATCTTCTGCCCTGGCGCGGCAGGCATGGCGTGAGCAGGCCCTGGGCGCGGCAGGCATGGCGTGAGCAGGCCCTGGAGCGGCAGGCATGGCGTGAGCAGGCCCTGGAGCAGGCTTTGGCTTGGTGGATGTGGCTTGAACAGGCTTTGGCTTGGCAGGCATGACGTGCACAGGCTGTGGTGTGGTGGTTACTGCGGGATTGCGGGGTCCCTCGTCCACAATCCCAACAGTGTATGGTGATCCGCTTAGGAGCAGAGCATGATCGATATATTCCTCCAGTGACCAACAAATTTTTCCCCCTGGCAGACTTGAACTAATGGGCTCGTTCAAACCAAAACGAAAAAAGTCCTTAAGTGCCACATCATTAAAATCTACTTGATAACACAGTCCACAAAAATCCTCGACATACTCCTCTATGGACCGGTCGCCTTGACGAAGGCAGATGAGACGGGATACTGCTGGGTTCATGATTCTGGTTGTGTGTGCGCTGTAACTTCTGCTGGCTTCAGGGGAGGCGAAGTATTCTGTAACGTGAACACTGAGGCGGTGTAGAATCCAATTGCAGAAGTTTATTATAAACAACAGCAAACATACACGATGAAACAGGCAAAGGGTCAATAACCGGAGAAGCAGTCCAAAACGTAAACGTAATCCAAACAGCAGAGAGTTTAAACAGGCAGTGGGTCAAATACCAAGCAGACAGTCCATGAAAGCAACCGTAACAATAGGGAAATCCAGGGAGCGATAGTCAAAGGGCAGAAAAGGGTCAAACCTTGAAAACAGTCCAAACGTGCAAACAATCCAACAGGGGTAATCCGTGAAATCAAGAGTCCATAAACAAAGCAAGGTCGCAACAGGTAATCCAACAGAGTAATAATAAACGCTTGGTAAGGCAGGTGAAACTGGCAATACTTCGCGACGTGTGAGCACATGGTGAGTCCTTATATACTGCCAAACAGGAAGTGACAGTAGAAGCAGCAGAGGGAGCATGCAGGCAGTACTGGGGTGAAGGCTCCCTCTGCTGGCTTGGCGTTACAGTATGGAAACACAAGAGACATTACATCAAAAAATCTGTGGCCATAAACTGCTTCGAACAGGGGGTCTTAATTTTTTGGATTTAGCTTCTTTAAATAATAGATTTAAGATAAATTGGTTGAGGCAATTTTTTAAAGTTGGTGGTCTCCCCTTTTTATTGGTATGTAATTATAATTTTTCTAAATTTCCCATCAAATTGTCATTTTCCACGAGCAGGTGCTTTTGGCCTGGCATTTACAAACACAATTTTAGTTTCCACAGATATTTATTTGGAATAATCAAGATATTCAATACAAAAATAAAACTATTTTCTTTTCAGATTGATTTAATAATAATATAATTTTGGTTTCTCAACTTGTAAATTCAAATAGTCTTTTGCTTTCTTTACTATTTCTATTTTAGACAATTTTTCTTTGGTGTTTAAGGATGTCTTATATGTTTTTTTTTTTGGGGGGGGTTGGGGAGTGCGGTTAATGTAAGAATAAAACTATCACGTTAAAAAATTGTTCTATGTCAATACATGTACTATAATAATATGTATTATTAGCCCCAAGATAAGTCTTATCAGTGAATAAATACATAGATATGTATTAACTATTTGTATTTTCAAACAGTCTAGCGGTAGAATTTTTGTCAGGTGTATTAGAGGTATTGGGTTCTAATCTGCCCTCGCACCTCTTTGCTTTCCCATACCTCCCCGAGCCAAGGAAGCATGCTTTACAATTTTTAAAGATATCTATCCATCTTTAAAGTTTCTTAATATAGATTTAATATTGATCACAATAATTGTACCTTCTGTGATGCTGACATTGAAATGACTGTACATTTATTCTTTGTTTAATCAATGGAGCCTTTTGGGTTTTGGCCAATTTTTATAAATGTAAGTGCCTTAAAACATTGTTTTCTGTTTTTAAAAAGGAATTTTGGATATACTGTAAATCTGTAAGAACGTTAAAGTGTAAAACTGGAAGAAGACAGTTTAGTTTATTGAAGAAATGTAAATAAATAATGTAATTCTTTTTCTTTATTTTCTCTCTTCTTGTATTTTTTGTTATTCCAGAAAAACTTAAGAATTCAGCCTGATTTTTAGTTTTTTCGTTCAAGGTTAGAAAAATGAATAAACAGCCTGAATATACAACTTCTATACATGGGTGGGAATTAAACACCCCTTTCTGCTGATTGGTCATAACTGAAAAACTTGTTACAAACACTAGTGAAAACATTGATCAAGCTGTGAAATTTATTCATACACGTAACTAAACCTCTTACAAACACTAGTGAAAATATGGATCAACCTTAGTGAAATTCATTCATTCATATGCATAACTGAAAAACCTCTTACAAACGAGTGAAACAAAAAGATCAACTGTAGTGGAATTCATTCATATGCATAACTAAAATAAGTAAAGATTTTAGTAGATGATGAGAACTAATTTCACTTGAAATGGAAGCTGTGTGAACCCTTCTGTTTAATTTGGCGCCTCTCACAAACTCTTTAATGCCGGTTAGTCATAAGTTGTCTGAAGCTATTAATATTTTAAACAACATTTTACCATCAAGTACAATTCCAAAAGTGGGATGAAACAGCACGATGTTGCGCCCTCCGTGACTGACTCGTAGAGTCCTGCATGGGCCTCAAATATAGACCTTAGTCTGGCCCTGGCCCAAGACGCTCAGGTCCTAGCCCGGCTGTTGTCTAAAAACGTGTCAGAATTCTTGGCCAGAGTCCAACCCGAGCCCGTTTTTTTATGCTACTGTCTCTGCCATTGCATACAAAACTGAACTAGAATTGCTGAGTGATTATATTTTGTTTCTTTTTTCTTATTAAGATTTTTTCTCGTTAAATGTGTTTTCTTTTTTTTTTTTTTCTTTTTTTTAAAGTAACGACCAAGGGGCCAGCGGCAGACAGTGACTTGATTATAATCTATGTTTGTTAAATTTTGTCTTCTTAAATCACCACGAATTGCCTAAAATAAAATATACAGATTTAAAACATAGATAAATGTGCTATTAGATGCATTTCCAATCATTTGTGCAGAGAGTGGAAGCTGAAGCGCGTACGTCTGAGATCAAATTTTTGCATACGGATGCTTTATAAATAAGGCCCCTGATGAGTCCTCTGCACAATCTGAATTTTCTGCAACATGGAACAAACTGCTTGTTTGTCTGGCCAGAGGAGAACTGGCCCCCCGACTGAGCCTTTTTTTTCCATTTCTGTCACAGATGGAGTGGGAAACATTTGTAATATGGGCAAGCTCTTAAAAACAAACCCAGAATATGAACGCAATGCACAGTTTGGTCTTTTAATCTCACTGTTTTAAAGCCACGTTAAGCATATAGATATAGAATTTAGATTACGGCGCCGTTGTCTTGGTAAAGTGATGAAAAATGTGGAAGAAAATGGATTTTTCCCTGGTTGTGTCAGAACTTTAAGCCATGTTAATGGTATTTCGCTTGCTTTTCCACTTCACTGCAGATCTTCTGGAGTGTCTCAAGCATGACAGCATTCTAAAAATGAAGCACTCAAGTGAAGTTGTTAAAAAAAAAACAGAAAAACAAACAAACAAACAAACAACAACCTTGTGTTTTTTCCCCAAATTCCACTGCTATGCCGTGCGTTTTTCAAAGCAAAAAAGTGTGTGATTTGTGAATGCCTTTTAGAATGTCCTGCGGGAGTGTCCCGTTAGCCTTTGTTGCTCAGTTAAACCCAAGGTACCACATGTACTTTGTCACCGCTATGCTGCAATAAACTTTTGATCAATATCTTCAACTTCCAATTTTGCTGCAAAAAAGTCCATAAAACTGGAAAGAAAAAATAAATGATACATTTAATTCACAAACTAACCTAAAACACAAACTACCCTAAAACCAACTGCAGTACACACAAACATGAAATGTCCCAGGCCTTGTTTTCTCTCTCCCTCCACTACCGTCACTTTTCTTTGAACTTTTTCTTTTGGTATATGCTTCCCGAGTTCCCCTTCCTCCTCCTTTTCAGATGGCAAATACAAGTGCAGACTTGTGTTCAAATTTAATATTTATTCAAGTCTCATCTGATTGGAAATGCATTCATACAAAAAATTGCACATAACCCAATTACACTTTTCACCAAAATATTTTCAGCAGATTTGGTTGAAAATACAAAAAAAAAGTAACAATTTTCATTAGGTTAATTTGAGGAATTACCTAGCACAAAGTATTTTATACAGTAAAATCATGCAAGATTTTCTTACAAGTAGTAATTAAATCCTTCCGTTAAAAAGCATAACTTACAGCAACCAGTATAGACATGCATTATTTACACGTACAGGTCTACTGAAATGGGAAACATTCTGTACTAATCACTATGGTTAGCCAAGATGGATATATCAATATAGGATCAGTACATGTCCCTTAGTGTAGTGTAATGTCCGTTACTGTCTGGAAGGACCGTTCTATTATTTATATAAAAGTCCCTGACATCAGACCTCATCTTTCATCAATAAAAAAAAGACTTACTATTAAGACTTACTATGTAAAAAAAAAAAAGAATATTTTTAATACATCTATTCATTACACATAATATGAAAAGTATTTTTGATTAACACAAACCTATTTTTAAATCATCACTAAAAAGGAGGGATGTATGGCTTTAGGAATATCACAATTTAGATTAAAAACTCCATTCCTTCATTGCCTGTGAAGTCTTTGGCTTGAACTAAAATTGACAACAGTTATATAAAATATAATAATATACATACTAACCATACTGACATGCCAAAATTCAAGAGTTTCACTAACAAAATACTGGGATGTCATACATTGCAGGACTTCAATTCCATCAACACCACAAATCCAGATTTTCAGTGCTGGCAAATCCTGGATTTTCTCGAATCTTCCAATAAGTTCCTTTTGTCACCCACACCTCTCTTCCAGCATGATCTAGGGTTTTTCTGATGAAAGAGAAATATTTGTACATTTTAAATAAGGTACTTACAATTCCACTTCATTAGTTCATGACTCATCTATGTTGAATCACTCTGAATACGCAGAAGTTCATGGCCATTTTCAGGTTATTTATAATATCTGCAGAACATATTCTATTAACATACAGGTGCATCTAAAAAAAAAAAAAATCATGAAAAGTTCATTGTTTTAATTGCAACTTATTTAAAAAAATTCATTCTAATAAAACATTTCAAAAGTTTTTTTTTTTTTTTTTAAATTTTGATGATTAGATCTTACAGCTCATGAAAGTCAAAGTCCAGTATCTCAAATTATTAGAATATTTCCTAAGATCAATCAAAAAAAAGATTTGCAAAACAGAAAAGTTCAAGTTCTTTAAACTGTGTTCATTTATGCACTCAATACTTGGTCAGGGCTCCTTTAGCACAAATTACAGCAACAGTAGGGTGTAGTGTGGAAGCGATTAGCCTGTGGGACTGCTGATGCACTATTGAGCCTTCAGCTCGTCTGCATTGTTGGTTTATTTGGTTTCTCATCTTTCTCTTGAAAATATCCCATAAATTCCATATGGAACTCAGGTCTAGCATGTTGGCTGGCCAATCAAGCACAGTAATGTCATGGTCATAAAACCGCTTGGAAGTGGTTTTGGCACTGTGGGCAGGTGCTAAATTCCTGCTGGAAAAGAAAATCAGCATCTCCACAAAGCTTGTCAGCAGATGGAAGCATAAAGTGCTCCAAAATCTCCTGGTAGACGGCTGCATTGACTTTGCACTTGGACCAGCAGATGTCACGGCACCCCAAATCATTACTGACTTCAGAAACTTCAGACACTGGACATCAAGCAGCTTGGATTCTGTGCCTCTCCTGTCTTCCTCCAGACTCTGAAATCATGATTTCAACATGAAATTCAAACCAAATCAAAACTTACTTTCATCTGAAAAGAGGACTTTGGACCACTGAGCAACAGTCCAGTTCTTTTTCTCCTTAGCTCAGGTAAGATGCTTCTAACATTGTTTCTGTTTCAGAAGTGGTTTGGTAGCTCGTTTCCTGAAGATGTTTGAGCGTGACTCCAGCTTCACTCCACTCCTTGTGAATCTCTCCCAAGTGTCTGAATCAGCTTTGCTTGACCGTTTTCTCAAGCTTGCAGTCATCTCTGTTGCTTGTGCACCTTTCCTACCCATTTTCTTCCTTCCAGTCAACTTTACATTTAATATGCTTTGATACAGCACTCTGTGAACAGCCACCCCTTTCAGTAATGACCTTCTGTGACTTACCCTCTGTGTTGAGGGTGTCAGTGATTGTCTTCTGGACCATTGCCAAGTCAGGAGTCTTCCCCATTATTGTGGTTTCAAAGAACGAGAGATACCCGGGATTTATACTGCAGGGATGGTCATTTAATGAAACTCAAATGTAAATATTCTAATATTTTGAGATACTGGATTTTTGATTTTCATGAGCTGTAAACTCCAATTATCAAAAAAAAAAAAAAAAAAAAAAAAAACTTTTGAAATGGTTTACTTTACATGTAATGAATCTAGAATATATGAAAGTTTTAACACAATAAAAAGTTACAATAGGGAAAAAAAAAAAAAAAAAAAAAACCTTTTTGAGATGCACCTGTATGTGGTCCTCTGGCATATTTAATCTGAGGATGAATTAATTTCTGCAGATTACCAGCAGATTTTAGAAGCAGAAAAATTAAATAAATATTGGGACTCACACAAAGAAACGTGGAACATGCTCTTCACTCCTCTTGGTCATTGCCTTACGTCTTTCACGCTGTTTCTCCTCTATTTCATCCTTGCGTTTATCAGCTTCTTCCACTTCGCCCTCTTCAAGAAGCCTACAAGTAAAATAAAAGGCTAACTCAATAAATACATTTTCCAGCCATCTTAGTATCTTCACTTGCTATGTTCTATGCACTAAAACAACAACAGCATTTAGTAAATTTGACCAAAATGAGAAATACAAAACTGGTAACTGAAATGAGTATGCCCAAGTACAATGAGTAAAACTTTATAATCATACTCCACCTAAAAATTTAAATTCTTTTTATCTTATTCTCCCACTTGCTGTCCCAGATGTATAGACTGACATTCTTTAGATGAATAGTCAGTTGATTAACCTCCAATACAGATTAGTACTGTTAGAGAAAGGTGATGCTGACACCAGACGTTTACAAATTATTTACTGGCAATAATGCTGTAGCATTAACTTTAGGAGTAGTTATACATCATCTGTATTTATTACATCTCACAAATGTATTGTTTGCATCAAAAATCTATTTAATTCTTGCTTAAAAAAAATAGTTTTGTTCTCACCAAGGTTTTGGCAATACAAACTACAATGCAAAAGGTCAAATAGATCTTTTTATCTCCAATTACTGGCCACATACCTTTGGTCTGGACGGAAACGAGAGTCTGTCGGGGGCAATTTATCCTTTATATTGGGTGTCAGTTCATTGAGCTCTCTGGCATACTGGGAGAAGCCATAGTAGTCAAAGTAATCATCTGGTTGAGGATCTGTGAATTATAATATAGACAATCTAATTCAACATCCAACTAAACTGGTTAGGACTATTGTGTGCATAGGCACTTACTGGGCTTCCAAATGCACTGTGGGTTGGGAAGTGTATCACAGAAGATGCCTTCATGCCATGATCCCCCAAAACGGTGAAGCACTCTGCCAGCATGGTCAAGGACAGTGCCCTGCACTTCATTCTTGCTGTTATCGTCACCCCAGTACCGTGACTGGACACATGAGAATTACATTAGGGATATATACACATTTGATGATTTTACATAAAACTGACAATCTGGTCTTAATTGTACACTCAAAGTTTCTTGGTTTTACAATGCCCTTCACAAATACTGGTACCCTTGGTAAATATGAACAAAAGATTACTCTTATTAAAAGTTTACCATTTATTTATTTATTAGAGGCCAAGCACCAAAGGTGCGATGGCACGTATTGTATCCCTTAGAGTTCTTTTTCTTCTTCTTCCGCTCGGGAAGTCTATGGCAGTCCATAGAACTGCTTGCAGGACATTTGTGAAATTAACCACAGCAAATTTGGAGTCTCTAACTCAAACTCTCTAGCGCCACCACTTGTCCAAATTTCACTCATGTTTAAGCTAATAAACTTTTGAAATGTAAGGCACAGAAGCAAAATTCTTTGTTTCTCTGATTCCTTGATGAACACCAAAATTTAAAAGTAGTAAGGTTTTTAATTATTAGAATTTATTTTTATTTTTATTTTAATTGTTAGAAAATAACCTACTTTTTCGAACTTGTCCTAGATGGTCTGTCTGATTTTCACCATAATTGGCTCAGATCATCATCCTACCATACTGGCAAAATTTTATTGAATTCAAGTTGATTAGTCAAACCATTTTTGAATAATGTGCAAACGATTTTAATGAAAAGCACACAAAAATGGATGTGAGGCTATATCTCTGTGACGCTTTGGCGTATTGAGACCAAACTTGGTGTGAGTCTACCTGCAATTTTATCAAAAAATGCTATATTTTATGAATGCATTGCTGTATCTTTACCAAACTTGGTATGTGTCTTCGGCCCCATGCTCTGACAGTACTCAAAAAGATTGGAGGCAGTGCCACCTTGTGGTCAAAAGTTAATGAAAGTAACTTTTGAAAAATTAAAATTTGATAAATGCTAATATCTTGTTTAAATTGGCCTACTCTAATGAAACTGGTCTTGATATATTCCTTGGATCATGCCAAGAACATCAATACCAATTATGCCATAAATTGGATGAACTTCCTTACCGCCATTTTGATTTAGGTTGAAAACCTAAATTTTCTAACTCCTCCTAGACCGTTACTCCAATTTTCACCAAATTTGACTCGGATCATCTTCAGACCATGCTGACAAAAAGTTATGGATTTTGTGTCGATATACAGTAGGCAACGGTTTTCATTTAGTGCATCAACAAAATTGCTATAAAGATGCCAAAACATATTTGAGGCCGTATTTCTGAAAAACTTTGACACATTGACCTCTCACTGACCACATCACATCAATTTGCTAACAGCACCACCTATTGGTAAAGAGTACCAAACCATTCATTAACTATTAATTATGAAATTTCCAAAAATGCTAATGACCTTTGATTACATTAGCCTATTGTAATGAAACTGGTCTTAAAATATTATTTGGGTCATGCCGACAACATGGATACCAATTATGTCATTGTGGGCTGAACTTCTTGTCTGCCATTTTGATTTATGTTGAAAACCATATCAGCTCCACAGCACATCAATTCCTACTTTACCTGATCTCCCTCCCAGCAGCGAGGAGCAGTCAGATGACAAGTGGGCTTTTCCAAATACCCACATTTGCAGGCTTTGCACTTGACCACTTGTCTACCTACACCAGGGGTGTCCAAAGTCCGGCCCACAGGCCAAATGTGGCCCGTGGACAAATTTCAAATGGCCCGCAGCTTGTCTAATAAAATGCATTATATGTGGCCCGCCAAACATAATTTACAAAATATGCAGTGTCACAATGTTAACACAAGGTGACAGCACTAGATTTTTTACAAGATGTAGCAGTAAAACGCATATGCGCTGCCATTTCTTTACCGCACAAGAATTCCTAAATGCACCAAAAGCGGGAGAGCGCAACTTGCGAATCGCACCGGAGCCGCATGGACCATTATTAGCTCTGCTTAAAGACAGCGCAGCGTGAACTCAGAACAAATGCGTTTACTCTTTGACTGATCTCGATCACGCGACCACTAAACAGTGCGTTTTTTTTTTTTTTTTTTTAAATAAAGTCTCTTCTGCTCACCAAGCCTGCGTTTATTTGATCCAAAATACAGCAAATGCAGTAAAATTGTGAAATATTTTTACTATTTAAAATAACTGCTTTCTATTTGAATACACTGTAAATATTATATGCAGATGATAGAAAAGGAACAGAATAGAATGAGATGCCGGGATGTACTAGGATGTTGGTGGTAAATATTTGTTGTGCAATAATGTACAATAATCTTTTATTTATATAAAAGGTTATTGTACATATTTATTGCACAATGGGGGGGGGACATTTAACTGTTCATAAGGTAGATTGCCTGGGGGAAAAACCTGTTCTTGAGCCTGGCTGTCCTGGTATTTGGGGCTCTGTAGTAGAGCTGAAAATCTTTGCTGGGACCCGACGAGACCCGTATATATGGCTAATGTTGGCATTCTTTTATTAAATTTCACCTGCAATCACCGTCGCGTTGAGGCTGGATTGTGGAGAGAAGTAGCGAAGCAAATCCCGCGGAGCCTTTATCTTAATTTCATTATTGCCAAATACCCATCTTAATTTAGGCGCATTGGCCTAGTGTATGCCTAGGCCTATTTAGAGTGCTGAGATGTTACGATGTTACAGAGGACTTATTTTATTTATTTGTTCCAACTTCCAAGTGGCCTATAGCCTAAGTTAGTCATGAATAAATTGTTAAAACATGTATAAATTACTCATTCTTGACAAAAGGCAAATAAGCTGTGTGCTTGCGCACATTTGAATAATGTCGGGCTGTGAACGGGTTCGGGCTTTTAAAAGGCTGTCAATCAAAATGTACTTGTCGGGCTCGGGCACTGTCGGACCTAACTTTTAAGGCACGATTACAGCTCTACTCTGTAGCACCAACTAGATGGCAAAAGTTCAACAAGGGGATGACTTGGATGTGAGGGATCCAGAGTGATTTTCTGAGCCCTTTCCCTTACTCTGGATGTATACAGTTTTTCAAGGGTGGGCAGTGGAGAACCACTAATCCCCTTGGCAGTCCGAACCATTCTCTGTAATCTTCTGGTGTCTGATTTTGTAACTGAGCCAAACCAGCCAGTTATGTTTGCACAAAATGTGCACAGAACAGACTTGATGACAGCTGAGTAGATCCGTTTCAGCAGCTCCTGCGGCAGGTTGAACTTCCTTAACTGTTGAAGGAAGACCAATCTTTGTTGGGCCTTTTTTTTTTTTTTTTTTTTTTTTTAATACAGTGGAGTTGATGTGAGTCTCCCACTTCAGGGTCTGGGAGATGATGGACCCTAGGAACTTAAATATCTCCACTGCAGCCACAGTGCTGTTTATGATACTGAGTGGGGAGAGTCCGGGGGGACTGAAGTCTGGAAGGACTGAAGTTTTGAACGCATTGAGCTCCAGGTTTTTAAGATTGCTCCAGACAGGCAGCTGCTCAACCTCTTGTTGGTAAGCAAGAATGGGGCCGTCCTGAAATAGGCCGATAAGTGTGGTGTCATCTGCAAACTTCAGGAGCTTGACAGAGTGGTCTTTAGAAGTGCAGTCATTGGTGTACAGGGAGAACAGCAGTGGGGAGAGAACACATCCCCGAGGGTTGGTGGTGCAGCTGTTTGAAGTGAATTTCTGTCAGAAAGCCAATTCAATGACAGATAGAGCTAGGGACAGAGAGCTGGTTTAGTTTGGTCTGAAGGAGTGTTGGGATGGTGGTGTTGAAGGACAAAGTGAAGTCCACAAAAAGGATCCTCACATAAGTCCCTGATTTATCTAGATGTTGTAGGATGAAGTGCAGTCCCATGTTTACTGCATCATTCACAGACCTGTTTGGTAAGCAAACTGCTGGGGGTCCAGTAAAAGTCCAGTGATGTCCTTCAGATAAGCCAGAGCCAGTTTTTCAAACGACTTCATGATGACGGACGTTAGCACCACAGCTCTGCAGTCTTGTTATCTTGGAGTTCTTTGGGATAGGGATGATGGTGGAGCGTTTGAACTAGGAAGGGACTTCACACAACTCCAGAGATCTATTGAAGATCTGTGAAAAGATAGGGGCCAGCTGGTCTGGTCTTCAGACAGATTGGTGTCACTCCGTCTGGGCCTGGTGCTTTTCTTCTTTTGTTCCTTCTGAAGCACATCTGGCGCACATCATCTTCACTGATCTGAAGTGTAGGAAGGGGGAGAGGGGGGTTGCTGGAGGTGTTAATGGCTGTGTAATGAGATGGTCAGAACAGGTGTGGGAGGTTTCGAATCTACAATAAAACTCATGCAGGTCTTCAGCAAGTCGTTGATTCACATCAGGTTTAGCAGATTTGAGTTTTTGCCTGTAGGTTTGTACAAGATAAACCAGGCAGTGATCAGAGAGCCCCAAAGCTGCCCGTGGGACAGAGATATGGACCCTTAATTGCTGTGCAACAGTTGTCCAGTATATTACAGTCTCTGGTGAGACATGTAATATGCTGCCTGTATTTTGGCAGTACACACTTACGAGAATGAACTAGCAAAACTCTAGCAGCAAATACAGTAGATTAGAGGTATTGAAAAGTGCTTCTAGATTGGAACAGCACATCATCTTTAACACTGTTACATCTGTACACCACCTTTCATTGATGTAAAAGCATGTCCCGGTGCCACGCGATGTCCCCATTGATTCTGCATCGCGATCAGCTCTAAACAGTTGGCAGTCTGGCAGATGAAGCTTGCTGTCCGGTACGGCAACATTCAGCCAGGTTTCCGTGAAACACAGAGCAGCGGAGTTTAAAAAAAAAAAATCCTTATTTGTCCGGGAGAGCAGAATGAGTGTGGAGTGTAGAGTGGAGATTCACTAGATGGATACTAGGCAGTTTGATCAGCATCGCTGCTCCGCCAACTACAGCGTTCAGCAAAAGGTCCAAATAATTTAAAACCAAAAATCTGAGGGCCTTCCGTCACTTTGACAGATTACACTGAGGGTGATCCATTGTAAATTTAAACTATAATTCCCACCCCTGTCCAGTTGGTGGCGAATGCGCTCCAGTGTGGCAGTAGAGCACTGGATCTAGAACAAAAATGTACTGTTCATTCATCAAATGAACACAGCATAGACCAAAAGATCAACTGGGATTTACAAAATCTATATAGGTTCATAAAAATGAGAATATATTAAAATCACTGTCACTGCAGGGTGTGGTGTTGAACATAAAAATATGCAGTCTCATCTGTTCTCTTCAAAATAAATGCATAAGCCTATATTGTCCTGTAGGTTCATAATTAAAAATGAAAATGTGTTGTTATAATTTAAATATGAAAATTTAAATGACGGGTAATAATAGATTATGACGAAATGTCAAGTCAAGTCACCTTTATTTATATACCGCTTTTAACAATACAGAATTGTGACAAAGCGGCTGTACAGTATTAAATAGGAAATAGTGCATCAATAATGCAAAATGTTTACGACCCTGTCAAAAATGACACTTTCACAAATGCGTTTCGCCCTTTAATTTACCTTTAAAAAAATAATCCAAGTTAAAAAGTTATGTTGATTTTAGTCTATAACAGGGATGGGCAACATTGTTCCTGGAGGACCACTGTCTTAGTTCCATCTCTAATAAAAAAAAAATAAATAAAAAAAAAAACAATCCTAAAAATGTACGTTCAAATTCTCTTTATTTTACAATGATTCACAAATGAAAATTTGTCCAATCAAACATTTTATAGATTAATACGGTCCCCTGTTCACTGATATAAACAACACTATATAGAAAACTTTGCTGAGCTGTGAGATTTCACCTGAGATTCAGAACCAAATTAGAGGTGGTAATAATGACTTAAAGAAGGTACTGTAGCATCACTGTTGCTTTTACTCAGAGATAGGTAGATCTAATAAATCTGCTGACTTTAGCAATCTTTGTTGCAGTATATGCCAGTGGTCAAAAAAAAAAAAAAAAAAAAAACGAAAAAGAAAAAGGAAAAGTTTGTGTTTTTTTGGCATGTTCATTTTTATGTTTCAATCCCAAAGATTTGGGGATCTTATTGTGGCTTCATGTCAAAACTGCTGAAAAGTGAATGTGCATCACTTTGTAGACAGCTAATACTTTTTGTTCTTCAGATATTTCCTTTTATATACACAATAAGTTGAAACTAGAACTGTATCTTGTGTCCTTCTATCAAAACAACTGCAATACACTGAAAAGGTCAAGTTGAGGCACACTGCTCTCTGTAGTGTATTAAAAGGTGTAGCTGATTGTGATTTCACTTTTTTTTTTTTTTTTTTTTTTTTTTTTTTTTAAAAAGTGTGGAATGTGGCTGTTTGAGAATAGTACAACGAGCTACTTCCCGGGTTGGTGACATCACAAAACTTTGAAATTTACATTAACCCAGCCCCTGGGAACATGCAATAAAGAGGCGAGGCCATGTTGTGTTGCTTCAGAAAAGAGAAAGGGTTGTTGCCATGCCATCAAAACTAGGGTTGTAAGAAGAAATCTAAATCACATATGAACCGTAATTCTGTCTTCTAATGATTCTAATGGATTCACAAGTTTCAAAATCAATGTTCTAAACTAGTGGTTCTTAATCCAGTTCATCTCGTCCCCACATGCTCTGCATCCCTTTCCCCCCTGTAACTCCGCTTGAGCCCCTGACCTATACGGTCTAGATACCGTTTACATGGCTACGAAAAGTGTTAAACATGGACACGTATGCAAGTGCCGTGGTAGCGAGCAATACTGCTGGCAAACGCTTCCTACAGTTACAAAATAAATTAAAGCTGCAAGCAGCGATGAAAGGGCCCCCGCACCTGGGTAATGTAAATGTAAAACATGTAAACATGTTAAATGTAGAACAAGTTACATCCTTTTGCCAGCAGTTGGCACTATGATTGAAACTGAATATTAGCCTTAAGATATGTTTAGGCCAGAACGTGAAGTTTGGGGCAGATCGGACATTGCATGTTTAAGTTAGTGTAAAACAAGTCATTTCCTGTTGCCAGTAGGTGGTGCTATCATCATAACTGAATATTGGCCTTTACATGTGTTGAGGTCAGGACTCTTATCGAACAAGTGGTTTGGGGCAGATCGGACATTGCATGTTTAAGTTAGTGTAAAACAAGAATTTCCTGTTGCCAGCAGGTGGCGCTATGATTGTAACAGAATATTGTGTTCAGGTCAGGACTCTTATCGAACAAGTGAAGTTTAGGGCAGATTGGACACGGCATGCATGAGTTACAACAAATTCTTCTTTCATGGCATTAATAGCATGCATTAGCACTTACTAAGTGCTGCTAGCATGTTTTTAGTATGTTTAGCACAAAATGGCATATTTTGCTGTGCTTTTAATAGTCCATCACAGTGTTAAACATGTCACTTCCGGTTGCCAACAGGTGGAGCTATGACTATAACCGAATATGGAGATGTAGATATCTTCAGGCCAGGACTCTTATCAAACATGTAAAGATTGGGCCAGATTGGACACTGTTTGCATGAATTACAACAAATGAAGAGGTATCATATTGATCACAAGTGCAGTATGGAGTACTTAAAGTCTCAGTACTAGGGCCATTATTTTTTACGTATTACATGTTACCCTCAGGAAACATGGTGTTCGCTTTCACTGTTACGCTGATGATACTCAGCTCTATATTTCTTCGCGGCCCGGCGAAACATACCAGTTTGAAAATTTAATGGATTGTGTAGTTGAGTTGCATTTTTTCATCTCAAAAATATATCTAAATTACGACTTATGCTCTCAATGTCAAATGCCGAAACGTTAATGCATGCATTTATAACCTCAAGAATAGATTACTGTAATGCTTTATTTGGTCATTGTTCAGCTTGCTTAATAAACAAACTCCAGCTGGTCCAAAACGCAGCAGCTAGAGTTCTTACTAGAAGGTATGACCATATTAGCCCGGTTCTGTCAACACTGCACTGGCTCCCTATTAAACCATTCCTGGCTAGTGGAATGATCTTCCCACCACTATCCGGAATGCCGACTCCCTAACAACTTTCAAAGGACTGCAGAAAACTACAAAAAAGTATAGTACTTCAGTACTATACTACTAGACTTAAAAAAAAAAAAAAAAAAAAAAAAAAAAAAAATTGTTCTGCTCTTTTTCCCTTTCTAGCTTGTACTAATCGAAACAATGTCTGTTATATGGTATTATGAGCACTTTCTAAGTCGTTTTGCCTCTTTAGGACAAATCGACTGATGTATTCCCCACTTGTAAGTCGCTTTGGATAAAAGCGTCTGCTAAATGAATAAATCTAAATGTAAAATGTAAATGTAAACATCATATAGATTTTAAAATCTTTCTAATTACTTATAAAGCCCTGGATGGTTTAGCTCCTCAGTACTTGAGTGAGCTCTTATCACATTATAGTCCCTCACGTCCGCTGCGTTCTCAAAACTATGGCAATTTGATAATACCTAGAATATCAAATTCAACTGCAGGCGGCAGATCGTTTTCTTATTTAGCGCCCAAACTCTGGAACAATCTACCTGACACTGTTTGGGAGATTGGAATTTCTCTGGATTTACACATTTTTTGTATTGTCAGATTGACTGTTTCTCATCTGTCTCTTGAAAATATCCGATAGACTCTCTACGGGGTTCAGGTCAGGCATGTTGGCTGGCAAATCAAGCACAGTAATATCATGGTCAGCAAATCTTTTGAAAGTGGTTTTGGCACTGTGGCCAGGTGCTAAAGTCCTGCTGGTAAAGGAAATCAGCATCTTCACAAAGCTTGTCAGCAAATGGAAGCAAAAAATGCTCCAAAATCTCCTGGTAGATGGCTGCATTGACTTGGCTGCACTTGATAAAACACAGTGGACCAACACCCAGCAGATGCCACGGCACCCCAAATCATCACTGACTTTAGAAACTTCACACTGGACTTTAAGCAGCTTGGATTCTGTTCGTCTCCTGTATTCCTCCAGACTCTGTGATCATGATTTTAACATGACATGCAAAATTTACTTTTATCTGAAAAGAGGACTTTGGACCACTGAGCAACAGTCCAGTTCTTTTTCTCCTTAGCCCATGTAAGATGGTTCTGACATTGTTTCTGTTTCGGAAGTGGCTTGGAGATCCTTTTCCTGAAGACGTCTGAGCGTGGTGACTCTTGATGCTCTGACTCCGGCTTCGTTCCACTCCTTGCAATGCTCTCCAAAGTGTTTGAATTGGCTTGACAGTATTCTCAAGCTTGCGGTCATCTCTGTTGCTTGTACACTATTTCCTACTCAATTTCTTCCTTCTAGTCAACTTTGCATTTAATATGCTTAGGTACAGAACTCTGTAAACAGCCACCCCTTTCAGTAATGACCTTGTGGGACTTAGTCTCTTTGTGGAAAGTGTCAATGATTGTCTTCTGGAACACTGCCAAGTCAGGAGTCTTCCCCATTATTGTGGTTTCAAAAAAACAAGCGATACCCGGAATATATACCGTAGGGATGGTCATTTAATGAAACTCAAAGGTAATTATTCTAATATTTTGAGATACTGGATTTGTGACTATCATGAGCTGTAAGCTTCAATCATCACATTTAGAACAAACAAACAAAAAAACGTTTGAAACGTACTTTACTTGTAATCTAGAATATATGAAAGTTCCAGTTTTTGAAATAAGTTACAAACAAAAAAAACTTTTTCACAATATTTACAGTTTTTTGAGATGCACCTGTATACATACATATACACTGATGCTATCGGTCTAATTAGATTCAATGATCTATGCTAAGCTATGCTAAAAGTGCTACCGCCAGACCCGGAGATCGGCTGAATGGATTCAAAAACAGTAAAACTCACCTGTTTAACTCTAGGGGAGTTTTATTTTCAAAAAAAGTGGAGTGTTCCTTTAATTTTTTGGGAATTGAGGAAACTAATACTTTAAGTTTTGCATGCAAAACTATTGTTCAATCTGGCTTGATAAAAACTTCAGATGCTCAGCAGTCTGTGATCGTCATTGACTGATTCTCCTTTTCATGACTGGTCATACCTTTTCAATAGGAGACAGATCTGGAATGTAGGCAGACCAGTCTAGCATATTCAGTCTGTGTCTATGAAATCACGCTGTTGTAGCACATGCAGATTGAGAGCTGGCACTGTCTTTGATCTAATAACCACTGACTTCCCATGAAAGATGCCATCTTGATTACAGGATGTGTGTCTGTACAATCCCAATACATGTCTCCATTTCAATGGTACCTTTGCACATATTCCAGTTTCCAATGCCGTTTGCTCTGCTGTACGCCCATACCATGACAGTCGTTTGCTTTTGCATCCGTCACTGAAGAAAGTCTGGATGGTCCCTTTGGTCTTTGGCCCTGAGAACTCAATGTCCATTTTTTTCCAGAAACAAGCTGAAACATGAACTCGTCTGACCACAGCACACAATTCTCTGGCCCAGAGTACCCTATGGCATCACTGCACAGAAGTGATGAATTTCTGTTATCTAGCAGAAAGCTATACAAGTTGCATTTATTGATGCAGCTGCAGAATGTGTTAAATAACAGCAGTTTTCCGATGTACTCCTGAGCTATATTTAAAGTGCCCCTATTATACCATTTTAAAGGTTGCTAATATTGTTTTAATAGACTCCCAAAACAGGTTTACATGTATGCAAGGTCAAAAAACACTTCAGTTTTCTCTAAAAATAGATTTAATTTTACCCCATTTCTAAATGATTCATAAACGACTCGTGCGAAGCTGTTCGAAGAATCAGTCTCTCTAAACCCCTCCTTTCCGTGAGCCCTCACTGCTGTGATTGGTCAGATGGCGCAGTCCTTTATGATTGGTCTACCGCGTACGGCGTGTCGAAAAACGAAACGCCCATTGCCATAACTGACTGACAGCCCTGGATACTTGTCAATACATAGAAAAGATGGCATCGATTTTACCATAATTCCAGCCAGAGTCTGACGATGAAACGGCTGAAGTGGCTGATCGACAAGTTAGCACAGTCTGCTGTGGAAAGTTCTCGCAATTTGCTTATGTAAGCGAACCGTGCACACCACTATGTTGTAAACTTCAACACTGTATAATGCATTAAGGCGGCTTTCACACCGAACGCGGAAAATACTGCGCTGGTCACTGGGTTCAGTGCAGCCCTTCAGAGCACAGCGGCAAAAGTTCATTTGAACAACTCATTTGTACTTTGTCTGCGGCGTGCGTGCTCCGCAGCGCGTGCGCTTTGGTCGAGGCAGAAACAAGCCGGGTTTCATAGCACAGCGCTTTCTGCATTCGGTGTGAAAGCCGCTTTGTGCGCCATTCTTTATCATTACTCCAACTAATGAGACAGACAGACAGTCAAGCTGCATCAATCACAAATTGTCAGACTACAGTGGGTCCACAGCTGAACAACAGAACTACAGAAGCGTGAGTTAGCCGGTTAGCAAGACATGTGCAGGGTTGTTACACAACATAACATACACAACTACTTATTTTGAACGATCGCTAGAAAATACAATCTTCGTAGATTCATCATCTTTTGGAAGTGAATATAAAACAATTTTACTCACAGCGTAGGATACAGCGTCTTCCGTATAATGTACATGTAAATTTCCATGTGACGTAAACCACATGGAAATGTATGGGCGGGCAAGTTGTTCGCGATGTAGAACGTGGGTGGACATTATGCAAATGTGTTACTTCGTGACGTGTGGACGTAACAGAAAAAGATTCAAAATCCTGACGACTCGTTCAGGCAAACGTGAGCTGACTCTTTTTTTTGATAGACAATAACTTTATTTATCGTGCACTGTCAGCTTCACAACTTTGCAGATAGTTTATGTTCACATACAGCTACATGAAACACTACATGAAAGATCATATTTGAAAAGGCATAATAGGGGCACTTTAACACAGCAGCATGACGGTTTCTTATGCAATGCCATCTGAGGGCTCAAAGGTCATGCACATTCACCTGAGGTGTCTTGCCTTGCCCTACACAGAATGAGATTTCTCTGGATTCCTTGAATCTTTTCACAATATTATGTGTGGTAGTTGGTGAATGACCTACATTCTTTGTTTTTCTATTAAGAAATGTGATTTTTGATTTTTGATTTTTTGACACATTTGTCATGAAATTTCGCACAAAGTGATAGGACATAATTCAACTTTGCTTGCAAAGACTGAAATGTTACTTTAACACCCTAACATGATGTCCTCGCCTTTTTCCATTTCACCTGTGAAATGTGAACTTACTGCAAACTGTTACAAAACAGTTTCACTTGGATATTCTATGACCTTTTCACTTTTATTTTGCTTTTAACTTTTTTGGAGTGTTACAGCCCTGGAAATCAAAATCTTGTTACTTAAAGTTGTCATTTTGTTGTTTATTTACAAAATAAAATTAAAAGTTGGCCACTAAACACTGGATTTTTTCTTTGAACTTTAGTCAATTAAATAAAGATTAAAGAGATGAACAGTGTAACGTCTGCTTAGGATCATCGATGATCGTTTAGGACCCTTTTAGCCTTTTGACATTTGCATATAAATTACAGACGTGGCCTCACGTTCTGCGTTTATATGGGTGTTTAATGGTCTATGGTTACCTCCTCGCTATTACAAAGATGCTAAACAGATGAACTCTTGTCTCCCCATTTGAAATTCAAAGGCATTCCATGGAGGAGGCAATCACCAGTACCAAGCACCAAAATTGCTTGGTGACCGGCAGACTATCCCCACGTCACAATACACAACACACACACAGAAACATTTGCTTCATATAGACTATATTTAACCAGTTACAAATGTATTTGGTGCATGCATGTGTTGCTTGTATGTTTCCATACTATATTAGCCCAGTTACCCCTCGTTATTTTTACTAGTTAACCTCTAAATGCTTATTTTCAATGTATGAATGTATCTCTGGTGTAATATCTTCTAGATGTTTCATTTATTGGTATCAAAACGATCTGCTCTTTATTTTCTAAACAATGGTGTACACCATGCGATTAGAAAATACATCTTACTGTTTGTACTACATTTTGGATAAAACTGCATCAATCCCCCAGGCCAGCAATAAACATGCAAATAGGCCATAAATGGAGACAAAGAGAAGTTCCCGCTCAAAAATCCAAGCTTTGTATTGGCCAATTCTCCCAAAGGTGGGTGTGGTCAGGAAACTATGAAAATACCCTAACTCAAACCAATCATTGCTAAAACTCTGAGACACTCTCCATGTCTACCACATCAGGACACTTTTCAGCAACAAAGCCAATGCAAATAACCTTTACAACTATTTGGGTGTGTGTTTTAGGTTGAGCCCCTTTTTAAGGTGATTTTGTTTCTCTGATGATTCTCATGAGGTCACTGGTTAATTGATGTTAAATACTGCCATTCTTCTCTCCATCTCTTTTCTCAATTTCTTCCTCTATGTACATGTACAGGTGTTTGCTTAGTTCCCTTTCGATACTACACTCGTTGCTACTCTCGTCGATAAAAACACTGTGTTGCTAGACGCAGTGAAACTGCACAGACATTGAATCGTGCAGTGAAACAAAAACCAATGACTTGGCAGCGGTGCTGCACGAGCCCATGCCAACGAAGCCCGCCAAAGCCTGCCAGAAGGGGCGGGGCCACACAGCTATATTAGTGCCCACTTCGCCATAGGATCCTCAGATTTCTTCTCCTTCAGCGACGGACTACAACATCTTCGATCTTCGAGACAGAAGCCTTCGCCATAGAAAAGCCTTGCGGCGGATTCGGGATCTCTCTGCTCAGCTGACTCGCCACCTCTCTTTCTTCGGCTTAACGCCAGCTGCAGCCATTATCTCTCTTCCCTGCTGCCATCTGGCGACCCAAAAAAAGCTGATTTAAAAGAGCAAATTTAACGTCGTTGTTTCAAATGTCGCACCGTTTCTATAGCTCGTGCAAGGCGAGTGCATTTCCTGCTTGGGGAAATCCCATACAGAAGCCCAGTGTTGGGGAAAGTTACTTTTAAAAGTAATGCATTACAATATTGAGTTACTCCCTTAAAAAAGTAACTAATTACGTTATTTCGTTACTTTTTATGGAAAGTAATGCGTTACTTTACTTTTGCGTTACTTTTTAAATCTGGGCAGGGCTTGCTTGTTTGTTTTTAAATATAAAAAGTTCTATTTTTGGCAAATGTAAAAGCCTTTTCACACAAAAAGCCTCAGGCTTTGAGAAAAGTAAATTCACGTCTGTACAGTAGATCGCAGAAGGAAAACAAATGTTAGCTTATCTTGAGTAATTTTTGCTTATTAGTATGCTTGAATTGGATCATTGAAGGTCGGCAGCAAAGACATTGGATAACTGCTTAAGACATTGGTCTCCCCGTTCTTTCCAGAGGTTCACGGGGAAGTGAACTAAAGACTAAAGTCATCCTGAAACCGAGAAACGGATATGTACCTAGAGTGCCCTCAATTATGGGCACAGGTGTTTTCTGCACTCCCTTCCTCAGAGAAGGATCAGGAGTTGAATTTACTCTGCTAGGTCAGGGGATTTAAAGATGTACATTGAGCGGTCCGCTTCCTTAAGGCAGTCGAAACAGCTCTTTGTTTGCTTCGGTGGCCGCAGTAAAGGACATCCGATCACGAAGCAGAGACTTTCTAGATGGATAGGTTACTCCTCCTTGGGTATGCGATGTCCCATCGGGGTACGTGCCCACTCCACCAGAGGCCTTGTCTTGGGCGTGGTCTAGTGGTGTATCCATTGCAGAAATTTGTGCGGCAGCCAGCTGGGCCTCGCCGTCCACCTTCACTAGGTTCTACAACCTGGACGTCCTTTCCTTTCTGTGTAATGGAGCTAGTCCTGTGCATGAGCGAGTTAGCATGCCATGAGAGTGACTTCAGGCTGTTTTGCTTTTTGCTGTACTATAGGCCCCCAAGGGGTGCCTGGGCAGAAATTTATTAGTCGTTCCTCTACCATGGCACGGCGTGTATGGAACAGTTCCCATAGCGTCTAGCGATGCAGTACGAGTGTAGTGTCGAAAGGGAACGTACTCTGTTACTGTCGTAACCTTGGTTCCCTGCGATACAGGAACGAGTACTGCATTACTGTCCGTGCCATGTCGGTGCACGACTTAGTTGTCGTTTCAGTTGAAGTAACCTGAGGATCCTACGGCGAAGCGGGCTCTTGTATAGCCGTATGGCCCCGCCCCTTCTGGCGGGCTTTGTCGCATAGGCTCGTGCAGCACCGCTGCCGAGTCATTGGTTCGTTTTGTCACTGCATGATCCAATGTCCGTGCAGTTTCACTGGGCTATTAAAAGAGGAGAGGAAAAAAAAAAAAAAAAAAAAACCCCATAGCGTCCAGCGACATGGTACTCGTTCCCGTATCTCAGGGAACCAAGGTTATGACAGTAACAGAGTATGTTTAGTTGTTAGCTGCAGTTCCATTTCTTAAATTCCATATATTCACAACTGATTGTCTCTGTGTGCTGTTCACAATTTGAAGTCCCTGAATGTTTCATCTTGCTACATGCTACATTTTGAAGTTTAGTCAGTACCAGCAGTAACTTAAGTAGGAAAGTTATTCTTTCTCAGCCAGAAAATAACCTCTCCTAGAATTGATAATTATACTGTCTATTCAGTGGACGAACAGATCAAAAAATTGTAATGTTAATTCTGCTACAGTTAATTCTGAGATCTGATCAAAATACTCATGATTAATTATAACCAGTTATCATTAATCAAATATTTTCCCCTTTGAGCTAATTTGCTACAACAGATAACGTTCTTGATTTTATGGCATTTTACAAAACGTCCTGACTTTTCTGGAATTAGAGTGGTAAATATCAGGTATGGTTTACTTGTTTCGTTTGCTGAACAGATTCTGCGTTCAGGAAAGACAAGGTCTGTTCACATCTCTGTGGTTAGATCAGTGTGCTCAATAATGTGTTTTCGACCTTCATTATGTATGTTTTGATTATACTGCGTTGTAAATGAAATACAAATTATCAAAACCCCACATTATTTTCCTCACATTCTTTGTTACCTGCCTCAAAGTAACAAATCACATAGATGGGCCATTAGGGGACGGCCCTTTGTCTCTCAGGTGTGAATACCGGCCACTGTCAATCCCTCGCATGCGGCTTTCCATCACAAAACATGTCTTCAAAAATTTAAATCAATATATTGTTTTCGGTGAATGACTACATAGGATAATTTTCTCACCATTTTGAAGTAAATATTCTAGCCTACAACACAGATTACTCAAAAGCCTTGTTCAGGACTATTAGTATGGGTTTTATGGCCTTATTTCAGCTACATTTATTTTCCCAAAATTTACTAACCACGCATAATCTTTTTTTTTTTTTTTTTTTTTCCTTGCTCACATATTGTTTGCAGTTACTGCTTGTATATATATATATATATATATGTGTATATATACACACATATATACACACATATATACACACATATATACACACATATATACACACATATATACACACATATATACACACATTACACACACACACATATATACCACATTACATATTGGCCAATAGTGTGTTATAAGTAGCTGAAATAAGCACAAATGTCAGAGCATGTCAAAACATCTAATGGGGCCCAAAATCACCTCAGACCCCAGAGGGTTATATGAAGAGATTTATGTTATTTATTTGATTTGGGGTTTGCTTTAAAATTTAAATTTAGTTTGGTTATATTTCAATTTCACAAAAAGCATGCAACATTTTGTTGCATTTTCTATTAACTTCCATTACATAGTGTAAGTTTCTTTTGTGGTCTATAAATAAAAAAGGTCATACAGCATTAAAACATCACAAGTGAGGAAAATACAAAAACAACAACTTACTTTGACAAATGTTATCTTGCAGGTGCATTCATCGTTGTTGAGGTTACGAATGACGACATCACCGTAGTGCTCAAGCCATCTTTGCTGACTGAACACATTGTGGATGCAAGTGACTGCTTTATTCCACTCATAATGATCACCGTAGCTGAAGAGGAAAAATGTTTTTTTTTTTTTTTTCAAAAAATTAATCAGATACACAGTGACCAGATTATTAAGATCATTATATGGAATATACAGTAGTACACTACTCATTGACTGAATAAAATTAACTGGTTTCCTTGGATTTCTTTGGGTCTTTGATAATACAGATGGGGCCTTTAGGAACACGTGTTTTCACACGGCAGCACACAATTAGTCACGTGTGACTCTTCATTAGCATTTGAGTGTACAGATAAAAACTAGATTAGAGCGTTAGATGTGTGTCAGACACTCTAAGAATGAACTCCTGAAAAATTACAAAAGATTAAGCCAAAAAAGTAAGACAGAGAGTGAGATAATAACAGCAAACAAGTATAAACAACAGAGGAACAACTTGCATTCATATATTTCTTCTGAAAATATACATTTTAATACAAACGAAAAAACTCGAACCTCTGGATTAGCATCTGGCTACTGGATCACCACTGTACCAGCTATCTGCAGTTTTCCCTCTAAAACACTCAAGGACTTTTTAAAGGAACTACAACTGAAAAACACTGCACAACTGTTGATCTTCAGTTGCTAAACAAAGAGGTGAGCCCTATCTGGCATAAAACAATACCAAAAACCGTATATTCAATTTTATTCAAGTAAAATCTCTCATCATTATAAGCTAAAAGCTACAGTTAGCTGCAGTTCTGGCTCGGTGCCAAGTCTGATCACCATGGCGACCCTGGCCCAAACAGAGTGCAGGGAGGTGTGTTACCCAGAGAAGTGCAGGAGTGTACAGGCACGTAAAAAACACAAAGAGAAAACTCTCAGAGACAATCCTGATGTTTTGTATGCCGACTATATTCAACTCAATGGGAAAAGAATCAAGAACAACTTCATTTTCCACACCACTATGATTAAAGCTTGGAAATTGGCCATCTGTGAGGAAAACAAGCATGTTTTTAATGAAGGAATTGGCCGAGGAGGAAGATGAACTATTTGTGAAGATGAAATGCTAGACACAGACAACCCCATTCTCACTATAACCTACTATACTAAAGGTACCTTCTTACTGCAAGGCAATGAAGCGAGCCTGAACTAATTTGAGGAGATTTTCCCCTGCTCAAAGCCAGAGTAGAGAAGGAGAGAGACGAGACCCATGTGAACTGCACAGATTCTGAGGACGAAGGCCCGATGAATCCTTCACCTTCATCATCTGAACGTCAACTGAGAGACAGTTTAGCCCTACTAGAACTGGACTTCACTGAATTCAGAGAACACATTCAAGTCAAACTATCAGACACGCACAACACAAACAATTACATCCAAGAGCTCAAAGATAAACTCCAGCAGCTGAAGAAAAACACCAGCTCCTCCATTACCGAACTTACAAGAGCTCTCAGAGAACTGCAAGAAGAAAACCGAACTCTCCGCTTACAGTTATGCAAACTAGAGGAGGACACATAGAAAAAAAGAAGAGAACTTCTCCAGACAGCTGCAAGAAATGAAAGAACAATTACAGAAAAACACAAAAAACACTACACTTCACTACGATACAGTTGCTACTACAGACAAACCAAGCTACACAAACACAGAATGCGTATCTACAACAAACACACAGACACCTGCAGCAACACAGGCCTCACCTACCCAACCTCCAAAACCTGATCCAGATGTTCTCCTTCTCATGGACTCTAATGGAAAATTCTTGGACCCTAAAAAAGAGTCCCGATTCATAATCTCCACGCTTCTCCCAAGACATGACACACCACCACACATCATCTACAACATCAATGCTGAACTTTCCCGTGGATGTTCTGTACTCCCCAATGTACATCTGGCCCACCACCATCACATCGGCCCCCAACACCTGTATGATGGACTTCACCTACATAAAGACGGAGTGCGTATTTTTGCAAAGTCCCTAAAAGATGCAGCCCTGGGCTGCAGCTCAGCATCACCGAGACACTTGTTACCAACTCCACGATACCACCAGCCCATTCACCCCTACATGCCCAGGAATCCCCCTCCGGCCCCAGTGAGGAAAGACATTGCATGGACAAACACCACACAACGTCCACTACATCCACCAACGGCTCCCTACACACCTGTAAACCTGCAGTCACCAACTTCACATCCACCTACTGGCCATCAAACCCCCCGTAAGAAAGAAGAAACCAAAAACCACCCTACACCAAGAGAATCCCCCACAGCCGAAAGCACAGAGCTATGCTGAAGCTGCAGCTCGGCCCCCTGCTCCGCCCAGCACCTCCACACCTGCCAGCGAACTGAGCCAGATCAGAGAGATGTTACATACACTGTGCAACCAGCTCCTGAACAGATAAGGACAACATCCACAAACACAGTGCACTAAGGGGGAGGGGGGGGGAGGAAAAAAAAAAAACAAAAAAAAAACAAAAACAAAAAAAAAGTGCACTAATGTTAACTGTTTACCATATATATTCTCACTGGTTATTTTCTCTCTGTCTTACCAAACAGGTTTATCTTTAACAATACTAATATACTAATGCGTTCATTTCGTATAAGTTGTTGGAATATACAGGGTCTTC
Source organism: Labeo rohita (assembly GCF_022985175.1). Taxonomy (NCBI): domain Eukaryota; kingdom Metazoa; phylum Chordata; class Actinopteri; order Cypriniformes; family Cyprinidae; genus Labeo; species Labeo rohita. The sequence continues at coordinate 857,326 of NW_026129590.1, read as the reverse complement.
ATTCTTCGACTTTTGGTTCCAAAAGCACAGACCCAATTTTTCTGAAAAATAACAAAGATGCTAACATCATCATTCTCACTGAAACCTGGTATCGAAAGGATGCGCTTACCTACTGTCCCTCATGCTACTATGAAGTAATTGTGCCCTCAGTTAAATTAAATACAGCCCATCGTGGACGAGACTCAGGAGGAATTTTGGTGATCTGGCCAAACACATTTCTGTTATTACACTTGGTAAATTTCATTGCTGGTTAAAACTAAACAAACAAATTGGCATTTCAAGCACTGACACATATCTCTGTACAATTTACATTCGTCCAGCAGAATCCCCTTACCGTGATGAGGAATATCTGAATAATATCCACACAGAGATCAGCCGTTTCCAGGCCCAGGGAAGCGTGCTGCTGTGTGGAGACTTTAATGCAAGAACTGGATCTGAATCTGATAACATAGATCCAAATGGCAATGAACATGTCTTTGGCCAAAACCCCTTGAGTCTCACAAAAAACCTCCCACCAAGAAATAATCTTGACCAAACTGTAAATAAAAACGGTACAGAATTAGTGCAGCTCTGCCGAGCCTCAAGCCTGTACATACTTAATGGCAGGATTAGAGGGGACTCTTTAGGGAGGTTCACGTGTTGTTCAGGTCTTGGAGCTAGTGTAGTGGACTATGCCATCACTGACATGGACCCCTCCTCCTTCAGTGCATTCACTGTCATACAACAAACTCTGCTTTCTGACCATAACAATAGTAAACTTCCTTAACGAACACAGTGTCCTGAGCCCTAGTCAGATTGGCTTTCTTCCAAATTACAGAACTACTGACCACATTTACACCCTACACGCCCTAATCAATAAACACGTAAAACAGACCAAACACGGAAAAATATTTGCATGCTTTGTCAATGTCAAAAAAGCATTTGATTCTATTTGGCATGATGGATTATATTACAAACTTTTACAAAGTAGTGTAGGGGGTAAAGTTTATGACGTTATTAAATCAATGTACTCAAACAACAAATGTGCAACACGAATTGGCAATAAACACACAGAATTCTTCACCCAGAAAAGAGGAGTGCGGCAGGGCTGTAGCCTGAGTCCAACACTGTTCAACGTTTACATTAATGAATTAGCGGTGCAGTTGGAACAGTCTACAGCCCCTGGACTCACTCTGCAAGACAAAAACAAAGTTTTTACTATACGCAGATGATCTGGTGCTGCTGTCATCCACCCCACAGGGACTGCAGTAACACCTAGACCTGCTGGAGAACTACTGTCAGAACTGGGCCCTGGCAGTAAACCTCAAAAAGACCAACATTATGGTCTTTCAGAAAAAGCCCAGATGTCAGGAACACAGACACCAGTTCCATCTAGGCAGCACCGCCCTAGAACACACGATGCAGTACACTTACCTTGGCCTGATCATCACTGCATCAGGGAGTTTCAGTATGGCAGTGAATGCTCTTAAAGATAAAGCTCGAAGAGCTCTATACGCCATTAAGAAAAAAATTCCAAAATATTGAAATACCAATTCCAATTTGGTGTAAAATGTTTAATAGTGTAATTCAGCCCATAGCTCTGTATGGAAGTGAGGTATGGGGTCCACTCAGTGATCAGAGCTACACTAGATGGGACAGACATCCAACAGAAGCCCTTCACACAGAATTCTGTAAAATGATTTTAAAATTACAAAGGAGAACACCCAACAACGCATGTAGGGCAGAATTAGGCCGATTCCCATTGATCATTAATATACAAAAAAGATGCCTCAAAATTCTGGATACATCTAAAATCAAGTCCCACAGAATTGCTACATTTTAAAGCGCCACAAACCCAAGAACTGAACCCCAAAAAAAGTCCCCTAAGTCAGCTGGTTCTGCGACTTACTAACCTGACTAACTCTACTAACTTTAACCAGTCTCAGACCAGCACTGCTTCTCACTCAAACATCAAAATAAATCAAATGATCAAACAATCTAAAAATATATATCTGGAACATTGGGATCAAGAAACTAAAACACAAAGTAAACTACAATTATATCGAACTATAAAATCAAATTATGAATTGGAAGGATACCTCCAAAGTATCAGAGACACTAAGCATAGACAAATCCTGACCAAGTACAGGCTCAGTAAGCACAGTCTAGCCATTGAAACCGGCAGACACAAAAAGAGCTGGTTACCCAGAGAGGAAAGAGTGTGTGCTCACTGCAAGACAGGAGAGATTGAGACAGAAGTGCATTTCCTGCTTCACTGCCACAAATTCAAATCAATAAGAGACCTATATGTAAATAAATGTACAAACAGCATAAAGAACTTTAGAGGCATGACTGAAGAAGAACAAATAAAGATAATTTTAGGAGAGGGACAGACAGCAGCACCGGCTGCGAGATGTGTGTGGATGTGCCACAGCCTGAGAGACAGCAGGTGAATGTGTATAATGTGTGTAATGTGTACATTATGTCTGACCTCAGTGTGTTTCCCTACTGTCTACCACAGTGATCCTCATTATGTGCGTGTTTACATGTTAAATACTGTGGTATGAAATGTTCACATGTTCTATTTTGTTACACTGTTCAAGTTTAAATTGTTATAATGAATTTTTTTTTTCTCCTCTTTCTCCTATTATTTACATCTTCTCATTGTTATTATTATTATATATATATCTGTATGTGTGTGTGTGTGTGTGTGTGTGTGTGTGTGTGTGTGTATATATATATATATATATTAGTCTATAATTTACATATTAAATAATAGCTTAGATAGGATACATGAGCACAAAGCTCCATTTCGCAAACAGTTGAATATGCAAGCCTTTAGAGTAACATTATACTCTTTTGTGAGTTCTTTTGAACGTGTGAGAGACACGTTCAAAATCAGCACATGATCACTAGCTGTGTCTCATTTCGAAGCATGTGCCCTCCAGAGGTCGCATCCTTTGGAGATTGCATCCTCTGTAGGATGCGTATGCGGAGTGTCCTCAAGCCTAGAATTAAATGAGATGGCCTTCGTAGGACGGAAAAGGAAAATCACGTTGCTATGACAACACGCTAACAGTCTACACTGGACTTGACAGTTGTTGTGTCACGCTGTGCCCCCTATTTGCACTCTAACACTAATTAAATAAAGGAAAATTATTTCTAAACTTGGAAAGTAATTTGAAAAGAAATCACTTTGTTTTTAGCTTGTTTTATTTTATTGCATATCTGAGGAGCTGCAGCATAAGTACAACTGACATCTGTTACAGAACAAAAGGAGGACTTTTTTTTTTTTTTTTTTTTTACTTTTTATATTTAAACACCATATCGTCACTTGTGTTTACATCTGCCAGCGTTGCAATTTTTATTTATTTATTTATTTTTTTCAAATAAACGACCGCTTGTGTGCGACGCAAAGAATTAGCAGCGAAGGATACAATGCATGCATCCTCCGAATTCCTGTGAAAGGAGGACGCATTCGAAGGTCGCATTTGGAATGCCCTATTTGTTTTTCTAAAATGAGACAGCCTCTATGACATATGTAGCCTTTGAATGCAGCCACCGGATGGTGCATCCTTCGTAATGAGAGACAGCTAAAGTCTAGTGGGCTTTGCTTTCAAATGCGCAACTCATGCATTCGCTGTTCTTCTGCTGGCGGTCGTTCTAAGGCCTCATGCACCATACTGTGACAGTTTGGTATGAATACATGTATCGTTACACCCCTAATATACATATAATACAGCCCTAAACAGATATAACATTAATGTTTTAAATATTTTTTTCAAACATACAAAAAAAAAAAAAAAAAAAAAGTTGGGAAAAATACTTTTAAATATAAAACCAAACCATTTAGTCATTAATTCAACAGACGTCCGATTCATTCTGAAATGAGGCAAGTGACCATCTTTATGAACGGGAGAATTAGTGACTATCACTGATTAGTTAAAAAAAATAAATAAATAAAAAACATACATTCGATCAGTAATGAAACACTGCTGTGTTGTTCGGAAACACAACAGTTCTGCTGTGACTTTGGATTGGAACTATTTTTGTCAGCGAAACTGAGAAAGTCAATATTGTGACCAAAATGTTAGTCACAATTTAAATTTCTTGTTTACTGAACTATTATTGTATAAAATCATCAGGAGGTATGAAGGTTTTAATTACAGGTTAAAAAGTGACCAAACTATTGGTTCTTTCATTCTTGTGCCTGTACCGTCCACTGGAATACAGCACTGCACACTGTTTTTTTTTTAAAAAAAAAAAAAAAAAAAAAATTTATTTATTTTTGTAACTTAAGTTTTAAGAAGAATTTTCTTGGCAATCTTTTAATTTTTAATTAGCTTTTAAATTCTGTCAGTTTTATGTAGCTAACGAACAATAAGACCTGAAATGTCACTTCAAATCATTTATTTTATACTACAGTTAATAAAACAGCTTATGAATGTTCAAATTATTTACTTCAGAAAAGACAATAGGCTAATATAAACTGAGCAACTGCAAAGCAATTTGTACATTTGTTACTTTTAATATAAATTCTGTCAAATAATTTAGGGGATTTTACATTATTCAGATAGAGTCCTTTAAAAAAAAAAAAAAAAAAAAAAAAAAAAAAACGTAAAAAGTACTCGAAAATATTATGTGTAATATTGTTACGTACTTTAAGCTCATACCATTTTTACAGTGTGTTTTTTCACGCTCTTTAATGTGGCGTGACAGATCGCTACATTCGCCTCAGTTAAAACTGCATGTGAACTAATCACTTTGATTACAACGAGATATTCGTTTCATTAAATTATACTTACTTGTTTCATTAAATATTCAAGTATTGCGGGCCATTCTCTCAAAATATTATAACCGTAATCTCTTGCTACAACTTCATTCTTGTAATTTTGACTTTATCCTCAAAATATTTCGACGTTATTCTCGTATTGCTACAACATTATTTCATCAAAATATTATCTTAGAATTTTTAACATGGCGCCAAAACGCCGTGCATGATGCTGCACCTTTATTCCCACAATATGATTTTATTGCTACGACTTTTATTGCTCTCAACAATATGGCTACGACTTCATTCTCAATTTTATTCTCAAAATTCTGCAGTGTTTAACTGCAGAATGTTATCTTGTAGGCTACAGTTTGTCATGGCTTCATGTTTTATAAAATTGGCCAAGTGAAAGGAAAACTCTCAACGGTTTCTCAAGTTTTTTTTTTTTTTTTTTTTTTTCCAAACTATATTAAAATGTTTGCTGCAACATGTAAAAAAAAAAAAAAAAAAAAAATTTTTGGAGGGAAAAAAATAAATAAAAAAAATAAATAAATACGTCACATTTTATTTAGATTTTTTTTAAACTATGAACAGCTATAGGCTATATTTCCCCTCACTACTCAAATTGTCTAAAAGTTAACAGTATTCAGGCTATATAAATGTTAAGCCAAAACGAATTAATTTAAAGTGAAGTTTTAAAGTGAAACTAAAGCCCTTTCTTATTCGGCAGGAATCCAAATGTTTCCATATTCGCCATGTATTGCTTCACTCGTATTTTCGGCCTAAAACATAATTCACATAATTCACATTGTGATCTCGCTGAACGGTACAGCTTTTTAATGACATTTATACATTTCATTGATTTTAATAAGAAAACTACAGCTAGCCAATTTAATAATAATAATAATAATAATAATAATAATAATATTTATTTTCTAGCGCCTTTAAATGTTACTCAAAGCGCTTTACTTAAACAAATAAAACATCAAAATACACCAGTAAAGATTCAATTAAATATTAAAATACGCAAAATGAGAAATTAATTAAAAGCACTTGAAAATAAAATTATGGAAACAATAACATAAATTTCAACCAAAAGAAAGGTAAACATTTTTCAGAGCAGCATCTTGACCATGACTGTCACAAAAATCCTAAAAGTATTACAGCCACAGTTCTAGAAAATAATCATTTATTTACTTGGTATGCAATATTGACATTTATAAGACTTGTGGGACGCCTGACTGAGTGGCATTGTTCTAAATAGGGGTTTAATTCTGACATTATAAATTAACCTTGGACGAGCGCGACGGCACATTCACTTGGAATATTTTCTTATAATAGCACACAAAATAAACACTTGTTTTTGGTCATAATAGTATAACATCATTCAGCTAGTTTAGCCTACTTTTGTATATTAGACAAAACGCGGAACTGAAATAAACCAGCACATTGAAAACAAAATATATACTTGATGCAAATATGAATGATCACTTTTGCATCATATTTTTAGTAAGACTAATTAAATCAGCACGCTGACATGACTAGCTATTGCCTATAGTAGCCAACATATCGACTATGTACGCTGAAAGCGTAATAAAGTGTGCGTTTACAAATAATAAAAGCGTTAAAGTCCTTTTTACTTCCCTACATAGATTAAAAAGCATTTATATTTAGACTGAATATAAGGTATAGATTGTACTGCATGTAAGCTAGCTAATTGTGAACAGGAGGAGATTTAAAAAAAAAAACTATGCTTAACCACAGGTCGAGCGCTGTAGTTCCAACCACACAAGCTTACGCTGTTTGTGAACGTTCGTTTGAACTACGGTTTCGAGAAAAACACTGAATCGTTAAATGTTGATAACGACGGAACTTCTGACCATTGTTGGCTAACGCTACTTTTGGGAAACACACCCCTGGGTGCGGTGTTTAACTACAGAATGTTGTTCTTTGCGCCACCTGGTGGATATTGTTTTAACAATGTTTTGAAAAATCTGAAATGGCGCCTGCAGGAAGCTCCATGGTCACGCATGGCAAATTGCAGGCTGTCGCGTGAAAAAAAAGACACATTCTCAGTGGCCAGATCTGTACTGAGCATGTATTTCCTGTACTAGAGCATTTCTAGTGGCTCTGTGTGCTACTGTGTGACCATGCGTGATCCTTTCCTTCTGATGTGCATTCTCAGTGGCCACATCTGTACATAAAACTAAAAACTGAATAAAAATTTAAATCCAAAGACACTTAACATCTCTCAATAACTGACCATTTTAAATAAAAATAAAATGATTTCATTCTCAGCTGCGCAGAGAGCTCAGCCCATACTCACTTTGGCAGAGTGACATTAACCATTCCGGTTGAAACAATTTCCACTGACTTCCCCCAGAACTTATTCTTCCATCTCTGGTCTGAAAATACAGAATGACTAAATGAATGAATGAACAAACAAAAAAATAAAATAAATGCATGAATTTATATTTAAATATATATATACATATTTGAGGAGTATGACTTTGGAGGTATCTTTATTGTAAAGTAAAAATCTGCTCATCTGCAGTGTCTCAAAAACATTTCTTGTCGATGTTAGAATGACACTGTACTGTCAAACAACATGTACCATTGAATTAGAGATCGACCGATATATCGATTTACCGATATTTTTCCCGATATTTAAGCATTTTACCATAATTGGTTATCGGTTTTGTAGTATCGGGTTCACCGAATACTTGGGCGCCATCTTGTGGCTGTTTTGAAAATTGCGCACATGCAGTGCACCTGAGGGTAAAACGTAGCCTACTTTCTTGCTTTGCTGTAATTAGTAAACTTTATTTAATATAACAACCATTAATGCTCATATTAGATGTGATGCATAAATGCCTGATATGCAGCTAGTTTATGCAGCTTGGCCCTAAGAAATAGAGACAAACTTACAGTCACGTAAAATAATTCATCCTGTCCCAATAAACGTAACGTCTACATGCTCATCATTAGCCTCGTGAAGCCGGAGTCACGTATAGGCTTAAACAGTCATAAGAAATAGCTCGAACTCACAGTCACGTAAAATAATCCGTCAAGTCCTGTCCCAATAAACGTAACTTTGCATGAATTAAATACAGCGCATGTTGAAAATAAAAGCACTGAATTTAATTCTCTCCCTGTTGTCCGTATGCTCATCATTCGTTTCGTGAAGTCGCTTTAATTTTGCCCTTCACTCACCGGGTTGATGCTCTGATGGCCACCGCATGTAACTTTTAACAAGATTCACTTGTTTAAAACACCCTCAATTATATTAACATTAACCATGGTTTTTTTAATACACTTCTAAATATATACAACTCTGTGGTAGGGTGACCACATGTCCTGCTTTGCGTTGTATTGCACAGCATTTTTAACCCCTTGTCCCACACATCGCATATTGAGAAAATGTCCCGCATTTTCATCAGTCTGCTGGTTTTTAATTATTATATTAAGAAAATGTCTGTGTATTATTTTGCCAGTTCCATCTCACACGTATCCCCCACTGTCCCGCAAAATCACATCTATGTCCCCCAACAGATCTATTGGCAGGTGGTCACCCTACTCTATGGAAATTTATTATCTTCGCCAGCAATCACAGTTTGAGTATACTTCTATGTAAATGCATAGATAAACTGCACTTTCAGCAGGCATTTCAGAATAGAACGACGAAAACAATATTAGTAATTCTGATATAGGCCATACGAGTTGAGAAATACAATAAAATATGATGTTTTGTTTGTTATATTCCAGTATTCCAGAGAATATTCTTCAGTGAATTAACATTTTCCAGTGAAATCCTCACTCTTTAGCCTATTAAACAGCTTATAAACTGTAGTTTAAAACAAAGTTGATATGACTCCTGTCCTTTATTAATTTTCTCCATTTGAAATCATTCTATATTCTACATGTATTTTACTTATTAGTGTTGCAGCTGATGCGTTTTATAAATAAAATATTTTTATTGTTGTAATATGAAGATTAAATTTAACATGAAAGAATGCTAATTTTCAACACTTTTTAAGATGACTAAAAGGAGGAAATACCAAAGTAAAGTATGGACTTACTTCACTCAGTCACTGATTTACTTTATTTAACTGTAAATAAATATCGATTCTGCATATCGGTTATCGGGCACATAATTATGCAAATAATTGGTATTGGTTATTAAAAAAAAAAAAAAAAAAAAAAAAAAAAATCAATATCGGTCAATCACTACATTGAATGTACTGTATAATTATTTTACATTTATTTTGGGTTTAAAAAAAAAAAAAAAAAAAAAAAAAAAAAAAACTCCTTGTGGATGTGACATTGCAAAATACAAGTGCACTGATGATGTGTCGGCATCTCAACTCAAATTGTGAAACTTGTGAAACTGTATTAAATAAATTCAATGCACACAGACTGAAGTAGTTTAAGGCTATGGTTCTTTTAATGGTGATGATTTTGGCTCACATTTAACAAAAACCCACCAATTCACTATCTCAAATTAGAATACTTCATAAGACCAATTAAAAAAAAAAAAAAAAAAAAAAAAAAAAAAAAAAAAAAACACATTTTTAGTGAATTGTTGGCCTTCTGGAAAGTATGTTCATGTACTGTATATGTACTCAATACTTGGTAGGGGCTCCTTTTGCTTTAATTACTGCCTCAGTTCAGCATGGCATGGAGGTGATCAGTCTGTGGCACTGCTGAGGTGGTATGGAAGCCCAGATTTCTTTGACATTGGCCTTCAGCTCATCTGCATTTTTTGGTCTCTTGTTTCTCATCTTCCTCTTGACAATACCCTATAGATTCTCTATGGGGTTCAGGTCTGGTGAGTTTGCTGGTAAGTGGTCATTTAACCAACTTTTGGTGCTTTTGGCCGTGTGGGCAGGTGCCAAATCCTGCAGGAAAATAAAATCAGCATCTTTAAAAAGCTGGTCAGCAGAAGGAAGCATGAAGCGCTCTAAAATTTCTTTGTAAACGGGTGCAGTGACTTTGTTTTTTAAAAAAAACACAGTGGAGCAACACCAGCAGATGACATTGCACCCCAAATCATCACAGACTGTGGAAACATAACACTGGACTTCAAGCAGCTTGGGCTTTGAGCTTCTCCACCCTTCCTCCAGACTCTAGGACCTTGGTTTCCAAATGAAATACAAAACTTGCTCTCATCTGAAAAGACGACTTTGGACCACTGGGCAACAGTCCATTTCTTCTCCTTAGCCCAGGTAAGACGCCTCTGATGTCATCTGTGGTTCAGGAGTGGCTTAACAAGAGGAATACGACAGCTGTAGCCAAATTCCTTGACACATCTGTGTGTGGTGGCTCTTGATGCCTTGACCCCAGCCTCAGTCCATTCCTTGTGAAGTTTACCCAAATTCTTGAATCGATTTTGCTTGACGAGCCTCTCAAGACTGCGGTTCTCTCGGTTGGTTGGTTTCTTTTTCTTCCACACTTTTTCCTTCCACTCAACTTTGTTAACATGCTTGGATACAGCACTCTGTGAACAGCCAGCTTCTTTGGCAATGAATGTTTGTGGCTTACCCTCCTTGTGAAGGGTGTCAATGATTGTCTTCTGGACAACTGTCAGATCAGCAGTCTTCCCCATGATTGTGTAGCCTAGTGAACCAAACTGAGAGACCATTTTGAAGAATAGCCGATTGGCATGTCACCATATTCTAATTTGTTGAATTGGTGAGTTTTTGTTAAATGTGAGCCAAAGACTTAAACTACTTCAGTCTGTGTGCATTGAATTTATTTAATACACAAGTTTCACAATTTGAGTTGAATTACTAAAATAAATGAACTTTTCCACAACATTCTAATTTATTGAGATGCACCTGTAAATATTTCACATTTCTGCCACAACACAATGCTGTAGTTAGTGTTAAATGGTAAATTATGGCCATTTGTAGATTGAAAAGCCTGCTGGCTCTACTGTGACGTGCAGTGTTTGTCAGCACGGTTTCATCTGGCTTTAAACTAGTGTATATCACCAAGTCATCTATGTTCTTCACTGAATTCAAGCGCTGCACAGTGGATCTCACAGCGCTATTAGATGGTTGCATGACCGAGATTTATCAGTGAGTAAACGCATCTACTCTAAGCTCACACTGCGCTGGCGTTTGAACTTTGAGCCGAGCGATAAACTATCTGTGTGACGTGGTTCAAATGAGTAGCGCTGTTTCGTTACGCTTTAAATATGCATGTAAACACAATGGGCATATATTACAGCACTAAAACTTACGGAGGCCACGTCCATATATTGTGCGATAAGTCGGTATAGTAATTAACACAACAGCCCTAACTTGCGGGACCTACTCTATACTTGACGTCACAGGAGAACAAATGAAAGCACAGATGCTGCACAGAGAACCTTGAAGTAGCTATCAAGAGGATGTTTTTTCCTAGACAATTTCTGCTAGGGTGGAGGCTGAGGTTTGATCAGCTTTAGCTAGGCTGGGAGAGGGTGTCTGATGTTCAAAAGATCCAAAATACACCAATAACCATAGGAAGCAACACTGCCTATCATCAAAATGTGTATTAGGCATCTCTGTTTTGAATTAAATATTAAAATGACATTCATGTAAAGAATAAATAAATATTTCAACTATTACCTTGCCAAAAGCTGAAGTTATCAGAATCTGCATGGCAGGCAGACAGAGGTGGGTGATGACTGACCTAGAAAGAGAATTAATTGATAAATGAATTAATTAATAAATATTTTAAATGTTACATTGCAAAAGTCCTTCATATTGTATGTCCTATAAATAGGTACGCATACCTGCTCTGCAATATAACGGAAACCACGGTCCTCCCGCACATTCTCATACGTTTCCCCTAGAACAGGGTTAAAGGGTTTATAACGATTACGCCAGCTGGCCCAGGCATAGCCTGAAATAGAGAAGGCAGCGACATAAACCTGAAAGACATAGGGAAAAAAAATAGGCAAATTAAAAACACTCTCAGACTAATGCTGAACATGCAGTCAAGTCCACTAACTGAAGGTTATTTTCATAAATTAAACCATGACATGCTGGTTTTGCCTAGTCTGGTTTCTACCCAAGGTTTTTCTTCTCCATTTCTGTCACCAATTGAGTTTTGGTTCCTTGCCACTGTCGCCTCTGGCTTGCATAGTTGGGGACACTTAATTTCTGCAATACTGTCAACTTGATTGCACAGATACTATTTGAACTGAACCGGGCTGGACAACGACATCACTAAATCAATGATGCACTACCTTTAACTGAAAACGAGTGTTTACTATGGTCCTCTTGAATTATTGACACACTATTTTGCTGTTTATTAGTGTAAAGCTGCTTTGACACGTAAAAAGCGTTTTGTAAAACGCGTTTTGTAAAAAGCGCTAAATAAATAAAGGTGACTTGACTAAAACAAAGATTAAATAAACACCTTAAAAAAAAATAAAATAAAAAAATAAAAACATTTTCAAGATTCTGAAAATATCTAAAAATACAGTTTCAGATTCTGTTGCTGCAGGTTAATTATACTTTAGTAGTTACAAATCAGATGGACAGCTTGGCAAATGCACAGTGAATGCAAAACACAAGAAGTGCATTGATGCATCACATTACATCAAGGTTTCCAAAACTTGGGTTCATGAAGGAACTGCAGGCGGTTGAGAGTTGATTAAAAGCTAATAATTAAAATCAACACAAAATAAATGAATGCACACAAAATTTAAATATTTAATTTGTTCAGCTAAAATGTCATATGGACATTAACAAACATATTTGCATATTTATCTGGATTATCTTAAAATCTAAAGGCTTATTTCAGTTATTCTGACTCATTGTTAAATTATTTGTTTCAATAAATGAATTTAATAAAGCTCAAGCTTAGTCATTCTGGCAGCTTATGCTGGGAAATTAACCTGGTCCAGAGCATGCTAACTGTCAGGCTAAGGCCGAGTTCCTCCAACACTGACCAACAAGAACGATGATATTACTGACCGGTGTCACATACCATTATTTCACTTTATTAACCACTATCAGTCCAAAAATAAAATTATACAGAAAATGCAACTAGTCAATCAGCAGTTTTTAGCCATGAAGCCTTTAGTAAAGGCCACTGGATATTAAAAAATAAATAAATAAATAAATAAATGGTGGTTTGTTTTTTTTAAATATAAAGCGTGTAATTTAAGACTTCAGTGTAAACTCCCACTGCTATGATTGGGTAAATCTGTGAATAAAATAAGCATGAAACTTAAATAACTGTTGAAACATGATTATGGATTAGAGTTGCTGCAATTAACTAAAGTGTGGATTAGAGTACTCCAAAGGTTCCTTTTAACTTTGTTGGTTATGATGTGAACATTCACGAAAAAGTGCAGACACAATATAAATACAATTCATTATGTGGCGTTGATGGTTTCAGAGAGCAGAACTTGTGCAAAAATTAGTAATGGCTCCAGGGAGAGTATTTGATTGCCGTCTGTATAATTTAATACATTTTAATATCAGTTGTTTTTCATGCTACCAGTGTAAAATATTTCTATTAATCAGAATATAATGTAGTGAAGTCCAAATATAGAAACCTTTTCGCACTTAAACTTCACACAAATCCCCTTGGACAAGTATCTAAATATCTAAGTATCTAATATCTAACGAGAAGATTAAGTAAACCATTGGGCAAAAAATGTATCTTTTAAGATACAAGCTCTGATTGGGGGGGATTTAAACTCTGGCATCTGTGAACCACAACCATGAAAGCTTGTGAAACTTTGTTACCATTGTATTCACTTATGAATACAATACGAATATGCATATGGAAATCATATGTAGACAGGTTATGCACCTTAAAACGTCTCTGTTATGTAACCCTCATTCCCTGAAGAAGGGGAACGGAGATGTTATGTCGACTGACATCAGGGGTCTCACTCAGGAGCCCCACTCACCTCTGAGCTTTAGAAGAAAGGGCCAATGAGAAATGGTGAGTGGAATTTGCATGTCAAGCCACTCCCCGTACATACGGGTATATAAGATGGCAGCAGGTATCCACCCGCTGAGGTTTGTGCTGAGGAGCCGAGATGCATCCCGGCATTCAGTGCAGTTCAAGGTTGGGGCATGAGAGACGTAACATCACCATATGTAACAAGGGTTACATACGTAACCGAGACATTCCCTTTCAGTCAGTCACGTTTGACGTTACATCGACTGACGTTAGGGGTCCCTATGGAAAATGCCACAAACCGAACTGTGTTATATAATTGAGGATGCAAATGCTGACAGGCAAGTGTGTCAGAACAAATGTACGTCAATTCGTAACCTTCCCAAGGTTACGCCAGATAAACGGGCCTACCAGGGGTGCCAGGGAGTCACAATGACAGAATGTAAGGCCATGTGGAAAAAAAAAAAAAAAAAAAAAAAAAAAAAAGGGAAAAATGAAGAAAATAAGGGGAACACTGTGGAAGACTGACAATGGTAGAATCTGAGACCTAATGCCAGGTCCAGAGAGAACGATGGCGTACTCTGTACTGGACACATTAACAGACTTCTCTAGGCAAGCCGAACACCAAGCCTGATTCCCACAAATTACCTGATGTTACCCAACACAAGGGAGGACAAGGGCTTCAGCCCGAAGATTACAGAATCTTGCAAGGGTGTTAGGTGTTGTCCAGCCTGCAGCTCTGAGATGTCTGCAAGAGAGGGGCAACGCCCAGGAAGAAGCAACACTCTGGAGGGGGCACGGCTCACCTTGGGACTGGTACGCCAAGGTGATCGCATCCACCAATCAGTGAGCCAACCTCTGTGTAGAGACAGCCATCCCCTTCTGCTGTCCTGCAAAGCAGACAAAGAGCTGCTTGGTGCATCTGAAGCTCCAGGTGTGTTCTACATAAATGTGCAAGGTGTGGACGAGACAGCAACACAAGGGCCGGGTCTGCCTGTTCCAAGGGCAGCGCCTGCAGTTCCACCACCTCATCTCGAAAGGGAGAGGTGGGAACCTTGGACATATGATCAGGCCAGGGTCTCAAGGTAATGAGAGAACTAGCCGGACCAAATTCTAGGCAGGATTTGTTGACTGAGAATGCCTGCAGGTCCCCCACCCACTTGGTGGAAGTAAGCAAGTCTTGAGAGAGAGATATTTTAGCTTAACAATCAAACAGTTCAAAGGGATACCTCCACAATCCCAAGAAGACCACAGAGAGATCCAAAGAGGGTATGAGGTGTGATTTTGGAGGATTTAGTCTTCTCAGGAACCTGACTATGAGGTGATGCTTCCTTAGGGGCGATCCATCCACTGCACCGTGGTGAGCCACAATGCCAGCAATGACTGAAAGGGAACTATACTAGTTCTATACTACACTAGATAAACTCTATAGAATATCTGATTATTTTCAGCAAGGAGATAGGGTGCGGAAAAAAAAGCATGTGGATATAAGCATCGGTGCATGCGTCAAAATGTTTTTTTTTATTTGAAAACTGTAATAAAGCTAAATCTGCCCTTTGCTGGTACACACACACACTCTTTTTTGCAGTTTTATGCATGATGCCTTGGGCTCTTACCATTCTTTCGAAAGGATCATCTGTGTGGTTGGCAATATCCAGGAGTTCAGAATATTCCAGCTCTTCACTGACACGCTGTAATAAACAAAGAGGTTCATTGAGAGCCACTGGCATAGAGACCCGTGACAAATCCTTCCCAATATTGTTGTACAAGATGGTGAGGATTCCAATATGGCTGTTATCCGTGCTGTGTGCAGGAAGCACTGTTCGTCGCCCAGTGACCTGAGCATTGGAAGGTAAATCATTTGTGCTGGAAACACTGGCTCTGTATTTCATATTTGCAGCTCCTGAAAAATGAATATAAAAATACCATACACCAATTAATGGGTGAATGTGCACAAAACTGAAAATACCTACAAAAGATCACCTTTTTAAAGGTAGAGTAGGCAGTGTGCACAGGGCCTTAAGGGCCGCATTAAGACCTCACTGGGCCCCAGCACTACGACTTACTGCAGGGCCCCCGCAACACAATAAAGATGTATAAAAACAGTATTTTTATCCTACCAAAATTTTTGCATTGAAATTTCATAATTCTTGCTACCAATTTCAATATAAAAAAACTAGCCCTAAACAAGCTTACTGAAGACAAGTAAACAGTCACAACTCAGTCAAGGACAGTGATTAATTTCTAATGTTTGACACAAAAGGTAATAGCATCTAGGCTGCTTTATAGGAATAGTTCACACAAATTCTGTTGTTGTTCTAAACCTGTACGAGTTTCCTTCTGCTGCTGAACGCAAAAAGAAATATAGTTGGAACAATACTGATAAACAAACAGTTGTTGGACCCCCTTCCATAGTATGCAAAAAAAAAAAAAAAAAAAAAAAAATAAAAAAAAAAAACCACACTATTGGAGTCAGTGGGGGACCAGAAATGTTGAAGAGAGCAAAGAAATTCATACAGGTTTAGAGCAACTTTAGGGTGAGTACATGGCAGTATTTTTTATTTTTGGGTTAACGATTCCTTTAAAATCTCATCTTATAATGACAAGATCTCATATAGCCTGTTACTACATATGCATTATCTTTAACCATGTTCATTTTGAAGACACAAATGACTGTGTTAACAAATGGACAAGCATTTTGACATATAACTGTGTGTATTTGAACACTTAAAATAACTCAAGTTTAGTTTATGCGCTGTACGGGCAGGTGCGTGCTGTGCGTATCAGGCTGAAATCTTTTTAACGCGCACATTTGCCAAAATTAATTCTGCCTTGCTGCTTAAATGTCCTTGACAGTTAAATCTATTAGCGTTGCTTAAAGTGCCCCTATTATGCGTTTTCAAATATGTCCTTTCATGCAGTGTGTCATGTAGCTGTATGTGAACATAAACTATCTGCAAAGTTGTGAAGCCGACAGTGCACGATAAATAAAGTTATTGTCTATCAAAAAAAAAAAAAAAAAAAAAAAAAAAAAAAAAAAAAGAGTCGGCTCACATTTGCCTGAACGAGTCGTCAGGATTTCAAATCTTTTTCTGTTACGGCCACACGTCACCAAGTAACACATTTGCATAATGTCCACCCACGTTCTACGTCGCAAACAACTTGCCCGCCCATACATTTCCATGTGGTTTACGTCACATGGAAATTTACACGTACATTATACGGAAGATGCTGTATCCTACGCTGTGAGTAAAACTGTTTTACTCACAGCCGAATGCCGAATGCAGAAAGCGCTGTGCTATGAAACCCATTCGTTTCAATGCCTTCCGCCCTGCGTGGACGGCTTGTTTCTGCCTCGACCAAAGCGCACGCCGCAGACAAAGTACAAATGAGTTGTTCAAATGAACTTTTGCCGCTGTGCTCTGAAGGGCTGCACTGAACCCAGCGGCCAGCGCAGCATTTTCCGCGTTCGGTGTTAAAGCCGCTCAATGCATTATGCATTGCTGAAGTTTACAACATAGAGGTGTGCCCCGTTCGGTTATAAAAGCAAATTGCGACCACTTTCCACGGTAGACCGTGCTAACTTGTTGATCAGCCACTTCAGCCGTTTCATCGTCAGACTCTGGCTGGAGTTGTTATGGTAAAATCGATGCCATCTTTTCTATGTATTGACAAGTATCCAGGGCTGTCAGTCAGTTATGGCAAAGGGCGTTTCGTTTTTCGACACGCCGTACGCGGTAGACCAATCATAAAGGACTGCGCCATCTGACCAATCACAGCAGTGAGGGCTCACGGAAAGGAGGGGTTTAGAGAGACTGATTCTTCGAACTGCTTCGCACGAGTCGTTTAGGAATCATTTAGAAATGGGGTAAAATTAAATCTATTTTTGGAGAAAACTGAAGTGTTTTTTGACCTTGCATACATGTAAACCCGTTTTGGGAGTCTATTAAAACAATATTAGCAACCTTTAAAATGGCATAATAGGGGCACTTTAAACCACAATGCTTAAAATGCATTTAAATGAAAAGCTTAGCCTACATCATGACGCGCAAAACGATTTACATACCGGGTTATCTCTAAACCCATAAGCGAATATATGTCGTTCGAACACAAAAAGCAATAGGCCAATACATCCAGCAAGTTTATAGTCAAAATAACCTAAAATCCGTGGTAACAATGACACTGTGTTTTTATCTGCTCCGTGTGCCTGGTCTACTTGCTATTCCACAACTTTCACAACATTATCAGCTTTAGTAAAATAAGATGGGATTTGACCAACTCATGTTTTCCCCTCTTCTCATTTTTTTTTTTTATTTTTTTTAGATAGCCCCCTTTGTTTTTAGAAAAGTTGACATTTTTATTTATCGAAGATAAGTTCTATTGCGTACCAGATTATGCTAGGAAAGAGGTGAATGTGGACATCAAGCGCAGCGATCACCTGAGTTACATGCACAGGTCGTTCAAAAGTAAAATGCATTCGATTTGTAAACCAAATTCAAATGCGACGTTTTAATCTCTAATGGTAATGCATAGAATTTACGGAAAAACTCCTAATAGGGCTAATATGTAGGGGGCGTGGCGCTAGCGATGGCCAGTCAGTCAATCTACTCCACAGCCTATCACGGGCCCCCTCCTTGCTCAGGCCCCGGGGCTTTAGCCCCGCTTAGCCAAATGGTTAATGCAGCCCTGAGTGTGCATGTGTGTGTGTCTCTTTCTCTCTCTCTCTTCCTCTCACACACATATACAGTGCTGCTTGAAAGTTTGTGAACCCTTTAGAATTTTCTGCATTTCTGCATAAATATGACCAAAAAGTAAATCGTATACACACACACACACACACACTCACACACTCACACACTCACACACTCACACACTCACACACTCACACACTCACACACTCACACACTCACACACTCACACACTCACACACTCATGTTATTCATTAGTAAACCAATTCATTATTTATTATTTAACCCTCAACAGGTAAAGCTGAAGGTTTAGCTAATTGTAGACGTACTGTGGCCTTCCTCTGGTTCAGAGTTGCTTGTGGTGACATCACTCAATCCAGATTCGTCAGACGTTTCATTTTCAGACAAATTCTCACAAACCACATCACTGGCATCAAAATACTCTGCTGTAGAATCTGCTACTGAGGGTGTACGATATAGTTTACGGTCCTGAGAGGGGGTGACCTGCTTAATGACAACAACACATTTATTTGAAATAAACAAACATAAACCATTTCCATTAAAACTTCAAACCTGAAGAGGCACATACCTGATCCTGCTGCACAGTACAGTAGGACTCATCTGAAGAATCAGATGACAGTGACAAAGAGTGAACTCTGGTTAATCGAGACTGCATCTCAAGCTGAAAATGAAAGTAAAGTCAGTAACTAACACAATTTAAGCATAAAATGCAAGACGTACATAACAGACAGTACATACAGTCTATAATTGAAATTAAAGGGGACATATCTCACTTTTTCCATGTTTAAGGACAACCCAATAGCTTTGTTTTGGTAAGCCTTTCTCTGCAAGCATGTGAAAAAACAAATCGCTCAGATTTCACTTCACCGTGACATAGGAAGGGGATCCCTTCCCATCCCTTCATCTGCATATTTCCACCCACGGCACCGCCATTCTGTTTTCACAAGCGTCAACGGCGTACCAGTTCTAATGCCAAAATTTTAAGCAAAGCATACTAACTGTTCTGTCATTGGCTGCACAGGCAAGCACAGATCACTACTTAAAGTCCCAGCCTCAGAGGAGACAAGGGAGAGCAGAGGATTTATTTATTTATTTATTTATTTATTTACTGTATATTACACTGCTGCCACACAGATCTAATATAAACATGCGATTTCTTTCCCAGCACCCTGCTGAAAAAAACATCCAAATCCAGCCTAAGCTGGTTGGCTGGTTTTAGCTGGTCATCCAGCCTGGTCTTAGCTGGTCAGCAGACTGGTTTTTGAGGGTTTTGGCCACTTTCTTAGCTGGCCAGACTGGAAGACACGGTCTGTGAAGGCAAACTCCCCTCCTAAAAAAAAACAAACAAAAAAAAAAAACCACAACAGCTAAAACCAGCCTAGGAAAACAGCTGGTTTTAGCTGTTTTTTTTTCTCAGCAGGGCAGTTTGCCTTCACAGACATAATACACTGTTTTTAGAACACATATGCGTTTTAAGATAAACTTCTTATTTATTTTGTGTTTTAAATCGCAATAGGACATGAAAGAACTAGTTTAGTACTCACATGCCTGCTTTCAGTGTCTGTGCTTCGAACGTCTGTATATCAGAAGTTTAAACCAATATAGTTTTAAAATGCATGATTTCAGCACGACAGACATTAGGCACATGAAAGAATCAAATTGTTACGATAACTGCTAAAGCTTTTATCAACGTTATTTTAGTTGCAAAAAAAACTTTTATTGTTATAAAAATATAATATCCATCATGGATTACGCCACTTTGTGATTTTTTTTTTTCCCTGCGACCAAGCGACTAATAAAATTTGGATTAACTAAGCCTCTTCTTGTCAAGCTGTGACTCATGAAGTTTGTGTACATGGAAGAAAATAGACCGTGCACTTTTGAAATTAAATAATCCACTGGAAAATGAATAGAAAGGGTATTTCTGTGTAAAGAACCTCTGTCCTCAGGTACCAGTAATTCTCAGCATCCACCCTCGTGTCTCTTTTGCAGGATACTCTTCTTCAGTGTTTGTTCTCACCCTTTTGTGCAACAGCGGCTGCTCCGGGCATGTGATCTAAGCTCATATCTAACTGAACAGCCCGTTTCACCGTGGAGGTAGAAGGTAAACAAAATAATGCCGCAAATGAACATGCCTGGTGTGAAAAGCCCCATAGGGGTCTATAACACCATTTAAATGGAAAAAAAAAAAATAATAAAAAAAATTTTTTTTTTTACCTCTGAGAGGGTCGTGCACAAT
Source organism: Labeo rohita (assembly GCF_022985175.1). Classification (NCBI taxonomy): domain Eukaryota; kingdom Metazoa; phylum Chordata; class Actinopteri; order Cypriniformes; family Cyprinidae; genus Labeo; species Labeo rohita. The sequence goes on along the minus strand of NW_026129590.1, from coordinate 836,718 downwards.
GTGGCCAACTGATCTGAGGTTGACTGCCGAAGGTCAGGTCCAGCCCAAGCCTGTCTGACACGCTCACGCTCCAGAGCCAGGGATTCATGGATGGATTTTAAGGATGAACATACTTTAAAAGACAAAGGAAGAATAAAGGAAATTCAAAATTTGAAATCAAACTGTCTTGCATTATTGTGTAGGCTATTGAAAAAATAAAAAATAAAAAATAACCTCACAGCACCATCTAGCATCCAAGGTGTAAACTTTTAATTATTTGTTAATAGCAAATGGCATATTTCTTAAAAAACAAACAAACAAACACACACACAACAACAACAACAACAACAACAACAACAACAACAACAACAACAACAACAACAACAACAACAACAACAACAACAACAACAACAACAACAACAACACTAAAGATGTCAATTTACACAAATGTCAAATGAATCTATCAGTGGTTGACCTAAATACTGCAAGATGCGTCTACCGCAGTGGCATGAAGTAACCAGCATTCAAGTTGGACATCCAAATTTTCATAAATTTGATAGTTATTCTAATGGATAAACAATACTAAAAGAATTCTGACCTGATAGCACATCTAGTCTATCTAGCATTGTTCGGGAGGCAGACACGCTCTGTCAGTTTAAATCTAGATTAAAGACCCACCTCTTTAACCTGGCATACACAACACACTCACGTTTCTATAATTCCAATCTGTTAAAGGATTGTTAGGCTGCATCCATTAGGTCAGCAATCAACTGATGAAATAAACAGTTAATAAGATTGTTATGCGATATGAGATTGCAGAGTTGGCTGTTCCGTAACTCTCCTACCGGACCTCACCGTACAATGGACCTGCTTAGTTGCACCTAGCGTCACCACCCTCTCCTACCCTGCGAATCTCAAGCCCCAGGATGCCCCCGTGACTTAAATCAAAGCGATAAGAGTCAAAACTTTCCCCTGGGCTGTGCTGGCCATGAACTTTGGGCTCTGCTGGCCATGAACTTTGGGCTCTGCTCTTATGGAGCATATTTATTTATATAGCATATTTTATTTTTAGATCAACTAGAAACAATGATTCATTTATAAAGTTTTATTTTGAAACGTAAATCAATACCAATTGGCTGAAGCCAGAGCTAACGGTGAAAGTCTTTGAGACAGCCCGTCCCATTCTGCAGTTACACCTACTTGGATCTGAGCAGTCAGACAGAAACAGATTTTTAGGAATGCGATTTGAAAAGGATTCCAAACCACATATGAATGTAGCTCAAAACATATTTACAAGATTCGGATGTCATGTAGTTTTTTGCCGTTCCGACGATCTGAATGAGATTGTGTAATTAATATCACATTATGCTGATTTCATAGCTGGCCCCGGGGTCTGCAACTTGAGGAAGCCAATTTGCCAAAGCAGCCTTCGCACTGTCCAGGAATCCAAGGCTGCACGTCCATTTACAACATCTGTGATAGCCACTTGAACCTTTCGAACTCCGAAGTAGCTCCTTGGGCACTTTGTTCAACAGACTAGGCAACGATGGTTCTCCGCTGTTCCGTAATCCCAGCACATCGGTCCCGCTGTATGTCAACAGGCTGCTGCTTGTTGCCCCTCCAGCACAGCCTCTGATGACCCGGTCCAACAAAACTAGCCACGTTAATCCCAGCAACAGACTTCCTTCACATTTTCCCCGCCTCGCATACCCCTCGTAGTTCAGACCACAAGTTCCGTCCAGTGAAAAAAAAAAAATGCACGAAAATTCCACGAAGATAAGCGTAAAACTGAGGAACCACGAACAGCATTAACAAACAAAGCTAGTGCAGCAGAAGCCCTCCTCCAAGTCGCTGGCAGAGCAGCACCATGACAGGAAGTCAATTGACTGTATAACTTGTAAACACATTTAAACCCATTCTACTTGTAATAAGAGCATTTCCCACTCTTCAGCAGAGAAGTGATTTGCACTGACTCTTGTGAGAAATTAATCAAACGGTGGCTTCTGAATTGAGATTGGCCCTCATGAACCTGATTTAAACCTGCCTGGGTTTGTGTGGTTTTAGCAACTGTAAATCTTCTTTGAAAAGAAGTTTGTTTTGCTAGCTTCATGCAACAGGCCAGTGCACTTGTGTTCTGTTTTTCGAAACAGTTTGTATTTACACTACATCACTTCACACTGAGAACATGAGCCAATATGATAAAACTAGAATCTTCTTTTTTTTTTTTTTTTTTTTTTTGCTCCAAACTGCTCCAAAACCTACTTCTGCAAACTAGTCCTAGGTTTTGCCTAATCGGAACCAAACCAGTGCAGAAATGTTCCCTGGAGAATGAAGATCACTAATTATCCAAAAAAAAAAAAAACCTTGAAATTTTTACTTACGGTCGCAAAGAGGCGCCAAAATGTTCGAAAGAGGAGGGGCCATTTTTTACTAAAATGGCTATAACTCATGAACGGAATGACATATCACCAAACTCAGTACACATGTGTAAGAGCTCAATCTTTGGTCAAAAAAAAAACAAAAAACAAAAAACAAAAAAAAAACCTTGCTTTTGATTTAGTCTTAGATTTTTGGATGATCATGATCTACTGTACCCAAAAGTCTATAAAACCTAAACTAAAACTAAAAGAAAGTAAAAGAAAATGTTAGTCATATAATTTGGTTTGGACTACACCCTAAAGCTATATGCTCGAACTCCGGTAATTGCTGCTTGCAGCTATATGTTGTTTTGTTTTTTTTTGTTTTTTTTTTGCTAGGGTTACTTCTGTAATACTTAAGTACAATTTAAAGTTGTAAAGTAAACTTTTTTTTTTTTTTTTTTACACTTTAACTTTAACTCAAGTAAATTTTTGCTTTTGACACCTTTTTGCTTCAGTGTATTCAGTGTGCGATAAAAGTCATTACGTTTAATGCCATTTAGATCAGGGATTTTGATTTGAAGTTTATTGCCACTTCAGCTTCATGGGCTATTTCATGGGAAACAAAGATTGTACTTTATTTAAATTTTTGTATTGTGTACTACTGTATTTTATTTTATTTTTTTTAAAGCAATTATAAAACTGTGTACATAAAACTTTATAAAAGAATCTTTAGGATTTTTGGGGAAGAAACAGTACAGTGTGTAAATTTTCAGTACTCTTTTCATCCCCGGCCATTTTTTCAGACCAGATTCTCCTGTTATTTGTAAAGGTTTCACCCTACCCTACCCTACCCCACCCCACCCCACCCCCATCAATGCAGGTATGAATACTCTTATCTCTTTTTGGACACATGCAGAATTTGTTTTATCCTAATTTACATCAGCATTTAAACCTGTAGAAACAAAATAAATGAAACCACATACCTTTTTCACACAAGGCACAGACGTCCAACTGCAGTTGCTTTCCTTCAGGTGAGGAGACTGCAGGCGTGGACAACTGGGAGTAGACGTAATCTGGGATGGACTGAAGGGAAGCAGCCAAGCCAGTTGATGTGCCCAAGTGGCTCGAAGAAAACTGCTCCAAAAGCGAAGACATGGATATAGAATTATTATAACAGGAAACTGAAGCAGCATTTGGGCATATAAATGTTTTCATATGAAAAAGACCACTTAAGGAGAAACATCAGGAATCAAAGAAGGCATTAAGCCAAAACGTTACATATTATTAGAAAATAATCCTACACAGGGCTCCAGACTGCATTTTAGAGTTTGCACATATCTATTCTAGTTGCAAACGTATTCAACCTCAAACAAAGAACATCGCCATGAACCTACAAAGCCCAGCGATTCGCCTCTTGACAGTGTTCGGGAGTGACCCCAGATCTTTCCAGACTTCTTTTTGGGTTTCTCAAGACTAAGATTCTGAAAAATAAGCATTGTGTTTAGCTCTTTGTTATTTAACACTGGTACTGTCATCAAATAATTACAACTTTCACTTCTCACATTAGCTTTGTTTTATGCTGGCTCCTGCACAAAGACAGCAGACGCCCTGTTCATTCTGTGTCAAATTAACAACATCAGACTCACCTGCATGCCGATTCGACGTTCAAGGTCCACGTTTGTGATGGGAAGACCACCCTCATGCCAGTGAAGTTTCTGGATTAAACTCGAGAGCTCAGCTAAATCCAGCTGACACCTGGCAAGTTCTGTGTATGAGAGGCTGAATGTTAGAGGAAGGAATTATGTCCCAAATAGAGTCTAATAATTTTTCTAGTCTTTTTATATTGTTGACTTAAATTATATTTCTTCAGGACCTACACTGGCTCCATATACTTATTCTGAATTACAAGGTATTAGAAGGTGCATACCTTGCTGGCACAAGTCAACGTCCTGTGTCTGTTTGAGCCAATCAGAGACTTTAGTATTTCCTCGAGATGAAGAGGCCGATGGGGAACCCTGCATCTCTGACCCAAACAATGATGCTGAGCTCTGATAACGTGGCATCTAAAGAAAAAAAAAAAAAAAAAAAAAAAAAAATAAATAAAAAATAGGGACAACAGCTCCATGGAGAAAACTCAGGGCATTTAATAAAAACCAAAAAAAAAAAAAAAAAAGATGAAAAAAGAAAATTGTCAACAGCAAATCACATTTAAGATGAATATAAATGCCCACCATCACTCTGTTTCTCTGTGCAAGACTTGCCATGGCAGGCAAAGTGCTGCCATTTCCTGTGGAGAGGGCTTCAAGGACCCCCTGGTGCAGGTTTATAGCCTCGTTCTTCTTGAAATGCCGATGGGCAGTCAATTTGGTCAGCCAGATGTAGAAGATATCATCACTCTTTGCCTGGAAGGAGAAGACAGGTCAACACACCTTGTTGAATCTTTCAAATTAGACTTTTTTTTTTTTTTCTATAAGTGTACATAACACCACTTGTAGGCTCTTTAAAATCCTGACGTGCCACAGAGAGACACAAATAGTCATTAACACAAACAAAAATTTAGGACAAATATAGGCCTAGTGCACATACTGACTTCATCCTAGGCTAGATGTCTGTGTATTTCATTTCAGTAATATGTTTGTGGTTCTGTGGCTTGAATAAAGTCAATGCTTCAAATAAAGACAAATATAATAGATGGAGAGATATCAAAGGTTTCTTTGCATCATTGAGAAATGTAGCCAATCACAGATATGCCTGTTCATCTTTTGAATGGCCAAGGTGTTCAAATGTTGGAGTGCTCTTTTAGACTGACAGACTTTTTTTTTTTTTTTTTTTTTTTTTTTTTTTAAATGTATGACAATAGAGGTGATGATTTATGATGTTTGTAAAGAAATATCTGACCGCTTTGTTAATTGGCAGCCTGTCCACTGATATTTACTGTGTGCACCATTAAATGAGCTATATTTGTAAATAAGAACCAGATAATTTTGCAACAGTTTGGATTCATGGTATCTGCAAACTGGATTTATGGTATCTGCAAAGCTGCAACATTAATAACCTAGTTTATTTTGGCTAGTAAAAAGTTTTGAATGGCTGGTGGAGGAAAAAAAAAAAAAAAAAAAAAAAAAAAAAAAACACTGACAAAAAAAAAATTATACCAAACTTCTGCGCAAGACTTTCAATAAAAAGAACTCTACAAAAAGCATAAATTACACAACAGCTGTCCAGAACGCTACGCTCCATATGACTAGTAAGCAAATTCTCAAATAACTGCTATGATGGTTTGTGTTCTGAACTCTTAAATGATAGTACTTGCACTGTCCAATCTATAAAGACTCTGTCTGTTCCTCAAATAGTGAGGTCAAAACATAAATTTAATGCAGGATCTAGAATAAATGAACAGAAACCATTTTTAAAGCTTGGGCTCCTAAACATTGGATCACTTGCACCCAAAGCAGTTATTGTGAATGAAATGATCACAGATAATAGTGTCGACGTACTCTGCTTAACCGAAACCTGGCTAAAACCTATTGATTATATTGGTCTAAATGGGTCTACTCCACCAAACTACTATTATAAGCATGAGCCCCGTCAGAGTGGTCGTGGCAGTGGTGTTGCAACAATACATTCTGATATGAACTCAGAAAACAGGATACAGGTTTAATTCATTTGAAATACTTTTGCTTAATGTTACTCTGTCAGATATGCAAAAGAAATCTCTCCTATCTCTTGTTTTAGCTACTGTGTATAGACCGCCAGGGCCATATACAGATTTCCTAAAAGAATTTGCAGAATTCCTTTCAGAACTATTGGTTAATTTTGATAAAGCGCTAATTGTCGGAGATTTTAACATTCACGTTGATAACACAAATGATGCGTTAGGACTTGCGTTTACTGACCTAATAAACTCTTTTGGAGTCAAGCAAAATGTCACTGGACCCACTCATCGTTTTAATCATACGCTAGATTTAATTATATTTGCATGGAATTGCGCTTACCGTTATATCGTACCTCAAAGCGATGATGTTTCTGACCATTTCCTTGTATCGTGCATGCTGCGTATCACTGATATTAACTATATGGCTCCACGTTATCGTCTTGACAGAACTATTGTTCCAGCCACCAAAGATAGATTCACAAATAACCTGCCTGATTTCTCAACTGCTCTGTGTACCCATTAATACAAAGGGATAGAAGCTGTTGCCCCCATCAAACTGAAAAAAGTTAGATAAAAACGTACTGCGCCATGGTACAACAGTATCACCCATTCTCTCAAGAAGGAAACTCAATCTTGAGCGCAAATGGAGAAAAACTAACTTGGAAGTTTTAAGAATTGCATGGAAAAAACGGTATGTCCAGATACAGACAGGCTTTAAAAGCTGCCAGGGACGAGCATATCCATAAACTCATAGAAAATAACCAAAACAACCCAAGGTTTTTATTTAGCACAGTGGCTAGATTAACAATTAACCAGACGCCACCCAATCTAAATATTCCCTTACAGTTTAATAGTAATGACTATGAATTTCTTCACTGATAAAATAGATAACATTAGCAAAACAATAACAAATGTAGATGCTACAGAGTCTAATATGTCAGCTTCTTTCGCCACACCAAAAGAAAAACTGCAGTGCTTTACAACTATAGGACAGGAGGAGCTAAATAAACTTATCACTGTGTCTAAAGCAACAACATGCCTATTAGATCCTGTACCCACTAAATTACTGAAAGAATTGTTACCTGTAGCAAAAGAGTCACATCCAAAACCATTCAAGCTGGCGTTTATTAAGAAACCACAACTAGATCCTAGTGAACTGGCAAACTACAGACCCATTTCTAATCATCCATTTATGTCTAAAATTTTAGAGAAAGTTGTATCTGCTCAACTGTGCTCATTCTTGCAAAAAAAAAATGATATCTATGAAGAATTTCAGTCAGGTTTCAGGCCACATCACAGCACAGAAACTGCACTTGTTAAAATCACTAATGACTTTCTTCTTGCGTCAGACCAAGGCTGCATCTCACTGCTAGTTTTACTTGATGTTAGTGCTGCGTTCGACACTACAGATCATGACATACTATTAGAGCGACTACAAAACTATGCGGGTATCCAAGCGCAGGCTTTAAGATGGTTTACATGCTACCCGTCCGATCGCTACCACTTTGTTTATTCAAATGGGGAGTGATCTCAGTCATCACCAGTAAAGTATGAAGTGCCACAAGGATCTGTCCTAGGTCCTCTGTTATTTTCAATATACATGCTGCCCCTTGGTAATATAATTAGAAAATACGTGATTAGTTTCCATTGTTATGCCAGATGACCAGATGAAACTTCTAAATTGTCAAAGTTAACAGAGTGTGTTAAAAATGTAAAAGATTGGATGACCAATAATTTTCTCCTATTAAATTCAGATAAGACTATTACTTATTGGACCAAAAAAAATAAATAAATAAAATAAACAGTACACGGAATCTCTTGGCTTACAATCTGCAACTAGACGGATGTAGTGTTACTTTCACTACAGTCAAAGGGTGTTATATTAGACTGCAACCTGTCTTTTGAAAACCATATTCAGTGTATCCCCTGCCATTATATTAGAACGACCCCCTTTAAGGTCATGTAAACTTTATTTTCTATATAGCGCCAGATCACAACAGGTGTCATTTAAGGTTACCTTTCCTATAGAACAGGTCTATACCTTGTTCTTTTATTTAAAAAACGAAATAGCCTTATTTTCTTTATCTTATTTACACAACGGCATGCCATTTCTGTCTCTAACGTTATGTGGTCACGCGTCCACAATTTCTCCTTCGCTAAAACGCGAACGGGATTGCGGAGTCCATTCATAAAAACGGAATTTACTCTATAGCGTGGTTTAATAAAGCAAAAGCAGGTCTCTCACTTAATTCGAATCGCGATATGGACTAGTGTCTGTGAATATTAAAACGCAAACAAGACGGTTTAAATATGAATCCTCCATGTTCCGCTTGGCTCTGTATGAATGAATGGCGGATCGCGGCTTTGTTTACTACACTAATAATGAAGCCCACGTGACGCTCGCGGTTACTTTCGGCCGCTGCGTCTCATTATATGACGACATAAACGCATGAACTTAATCTCCAGAGCTGCTGTGAGAGTCACTTCATGTAAATTTTACCGTTTCATTTGAGAAAATTAGCATCATACCGTAGCGTATACACACAAAAACTAACCGGCAACCTGTCAAAATAAAAGTACGGTTTAACATGTAACAAACGTATTAGTCTTGTATTACTTTTGTACAGTATAATGTAGGTGTTTAAATATTCCTATTTCTGGCTAATTTAATTAATTAAATGCAGAAATTATAATAATAACAGAAGTAACTATGTTTGGCAACAAATAAAAAGGTTTAATTCTCATTTCATTAAAAATAAATAAATATTTAATGCCTGTATTTGATTATTAGAAAAATTAAAACATAAGCATTTCTGGAAAAAAAAAATAATAAACTGCAGGACCATGTTGTTCAAAATGTTGAAATTGAGATTTTTCGACTTATTTTTTCACTGAAATAAATGTTTTTGTTATTACACAGAGAGCAATGTACCGAAAAAAAAACACGCTACAATCCATTATGCTCCCTTAGGTCGCAAAACTCGATAGCAAAACTGTCTCAATATCATCGTGGTCACATGACGATATGAAACGACAGGTCTTCCGGGCAAAAAGTGTAGTTTTCAAAATATATTTAAATGTATTATCATAACATAAAAGGTTGTGTTTTGGGCCATTATTCTTTGGCACAGTATCTGTCAAATGAACTGAACTGGCAAGCACAATATGGCTTAATCCCTTCATCAAGTCTGTTTTCGCTGCGCATTTCAAAACGAAACGATCAGCTCGTGATCCAGTGTTTTCCACGCCTCAGAACGGCTCAGTTCACAGTGAATGCAATGAACTCATTTATTGCATGTGCTGTGAGTTTAGCGCATTTTCGGGAATGCTTTATGCTTTATTTTTATGGCAGATGATAACAGAAATTCACTAGATTTGCACTGAGACACGATTTTGAAAACCTGTTTTTGCTGAAGCCAGAGTTTTCTGTTTCCGTCAAAATAAAAGCTTAAAAATGCAGTATGAATTACTGACAGCTAGCAGTTTAAACGGGTAACGTTACTGCAGTCTAAATTTAAAATTGAGAAGTATTGTAATTTTCCTACTGTTGTGTAAAGCAAAAATAAACACACCTATGAAATATTCATTTTAATTTATTTTACGGTGCAATTGTTTTACAATATATGGCTATTACTGGCTATTCTAAATTGTTTGGCTTCCTAGAACACCAGTGTGAAATGTAATTTAGACTGAGATGGTATACCGTAAATAAAAAGAGGATTGAGTCCCCTTTAAAGTTCAGGTACAAGTCAATTTTTTTTAATTTTTTTTTTTCCCCCCAACTTAAGTTTTCTTAGTTAAGAACATGGGTTGGACTCTTCATTTTGAAATCTCCAAGCGCATTATAATAGAATAATTTAACTTTAAAACATACAAGTCCCTATGAGCTACTGTAATGATCTACAATTTCAATCATTACTACTATAACATTCTTAGTTATACATATACACACCTTGACATGGTACAAGCTGTCGCCAGCATCAAGATCAATGCGCTTAGATTTCCTGTTCACGGACATGACCGCAAGACTAACATCTAAAGAACCGTGAATCTTGCCTCTGGCAATCTGAGGATGTGAGAAGTCACACTTTAAAAAAAAAACAAAAAAAAAAACACTGGAAGCAGATATTTTGTGATTCTAAATTGTGATTGTATTTACTACAAAAAGAGATATTAGGTTTACTTACATCCTGATGAGTCTTTGAATACTTGAGAATCCCCTTATCCAATACAAAAAATCTCTAAAGGGGAAAAACATTGCATTGGGACAGTTCACCAGAAGTCATGGTGGTCATTCTTTTCCATGGATATTTTCCTTGGTTCATCCAACTCACCTTATGCCAGCCCCGGAGAGGATACTTGCGCCTTTTCATGAGGAATCCCTCACAAATGCCTGGAACAGTGTTACTGACCGCATTCACTCCTACAACAGATGCAGAAGATTCTGGATCTGATATTACTTCCCAGTCCCTGGAGTTCTGTATTTGGAGGGAAAAAAGGTGCAGAGTTACAATAATTGATGTTTGTAAGAGGAAGTTACAAACAATTCGGATGCAAAAAGAAATATTGAGATACTGCCCACTGACCTGTCGTGAGTGCCGTGAAGATCCTGTGCTGCCATTACGGGAGTGAGTGGGTTTAACCGCAGAGACGGCTGCTGGTTTATCCAAAGCACTCACAGACTGGCTGCTACCCAGAGGATGTCTGTAGTCAGCCATTGATATGGTCCGTATATGTTTGCAAGTCAGTCTATTCCAGGCTGGGTGCTCCCATCAACTAACAGATGCTCTGAAACGCATTACACAAACATACACATTAGTGGAAATGAGTTGAAAGCATCCTATAAATACTCATGAGCTTCATAATGAAATAATTCAGAAAAACATTTAGAACACATTTCAGACACACTTCTCTTTTTTCATATTACATTTAGTCCATTGGAACTGTGACCAAGAATCACTCCAGACATCAGAACGATAAATTATATTTTTAACCCTCGGTATCACAATTAACACATTAAGGGAATAATGCCACTTTAATAATGTATTTTATAGTGGTCCAGTCCTAAAAATGCAAAAGTTGGTTGAAGCTGTTAATACGTTATCCTTATGTCATAGAGTCTATGGCAGCCCACAAAAATCACATGGAGGAAAGTGAAATAAAAGCCACAGTAACAGTTAAGTCTAAGAATATCACTGGTGGAAAATATAGGGTCATTCGAAACCATCTAGTTGCAATTATGTTTCTGCTCAGAAGTTTTAAAAAAAATGCATTTGTTCTAATGCACATAAGGCTGCACATCTCGGCTGTCATGTCATTAAGCCCCGTTAAAGACACCTCAGTTATCCATTTCCCGATTTTTAAACAGGAGATTTAAATCAAATAATACAGATCATACAATAACATGAATTTAACATTCGTTTAAAATGCTTCTAATTTTTTTAGTTAGATTTTTTTAAAACATAAAGTGTGTTTTAATTTGTGCAGTGATAACCTATCAGCAATGTAATGATTTTGTTAATATATTAGACAGTACATTACAATATAAATTTATTAGAACAAGTGTTTTTTAATTTTTTTATTATATATATATATATATATATATATATATATATATATATATATATATATATATATATATATATATAAAATTATTATTATTTATTTATTTTTTTTTATTTATGGCCTTAAAAACAAGATGCAAACGGCATTACCTATATATAGCCAAAATAAACAGCTGCTTTACTAAATTCTGCTGAGGTGCAATTTAGTGCAGCCCCATATAGTGATACATATCGTATTGTAGCCTCTGTAATGGAATACATGTCATATCATGACCGGCGATACACAGCCCTACTAAGAACGCAGCCATCCAGTTGAGAAGGACCCTGTATTTTTACCAGTGAATGGTTCATCCCTAAAGCTTCATTTTGTCAAGTCAAGTCAAGTCACCTTTATTTATATACCGCCTTTAACAATACAGAATTGTGACAAGGCGGCTGTACAGTATTAAATAGGAAACAGTACATCAACAATGCAAAAGGCAACATTAAACACTCACATTATAGGTAAAGGTAGTTAATCAAAAACAATAAAATAAAATGCAATATTGTGTTGATATTAATAATTGTAATAATAATAATAATAGTAATAAATTGTAATAAAAATACAATAATATTTGTATTTTGTCTGAAAACCACAGCATTAACGAATTATAAACCCAGCATAATTATACAGGACCAAAAAAAAAACCCTCTTTCAAAACAGTTCAGCTAATCTAAATTTAGCAAAACGGGTAAAAGACGGTAAGAAACAGGTTAAACATTTATACTACAATGTTGTAAGGTACAAGCAAAGCTAAAAAAAAAAAAACAAAAAAATAAATTCCAAAACAAGGCCAAAATCTAATCATTTTGAAATGAGACAATTAACTATGTGTAAACTAAACTTAAATGTAGGCCTATGTCAAACCTCAGTGACTCTTTGCAACTGAATTTGAACAATGTGAACAAACAGGTTTAGGGGGAAAAAGTTGTTTCTCTTAAACTATTTGAAACGGTTAATAAAGCTATGAACTACTGAGTTCACAAGTATCTGATCAGAAAGCCTCCATCACACTTTTTTACAATGCAAACTAAATCTGTAAAGAAAAAGCACAACTACACGGTCATCATGAAAATACCACTGAGATTGAGCATGGATGCTGGATTCATAAACCGAACATGGAGGAAAAACCAAAAAAAAAAAAAAAAGTGTGCTTGGCATGACTAGTCTCATGATTGTGCGTGGAATGTGACCAGACCGCTCTGATGAGATCAGGTTTAAGAGTTTCACTGCACATAACACGCACACACGTGCAGGCGAGTTTACTGTCTGTTGGCATGCTCTTATTAAAAACTCGCGCAGATGTTTCTAAAATAGACTACATAAAACAACTAAATCATCTGACAACATGTAGAGAGACTTAAAGACAGGGTATTATAATAAGATTCATCAAATCCCTCTAGACTATGATCTTCTGATTTAAACTGTTTCATCTAATTTGATTGTTATAAAATGTAACGAGTTACACTCATGGAAACGCAGTGACACGTAAAACTCTTACAAATACATCAAACCTAAAATATGGACGTTTCATTAGGTTTCAGCGAACACTAATTAAAAACAAATCAGCCAATTAATTACGCAACTTCCACAAAATACGGCTTATGTTTGTAAGTACCAACACATTTATGACATAAAATCCGAACTGAAAACACATTGACCGATGCTCCAGGACTCACAATATAGTTAGTGAAACATATTTTTGTGCACTGATTATTTGCGTCTTACCTCACACAGCCGAGCAGTCTCACGTAGCTGTCTCACTCACTGCACACGCGCTCTTACCGATTCATGGCCATGACGTCAGAGAGGTGTGTTTATTTACAGAAATAAACGATGAACATCTCTGCACATCAAAATTCTTGTAATTTACTTTTAAGCTATTATCTCTGTGTTGTACAGTGACAAACAAAACATAATATTTGTAAATTTCATTTACTTTAAGAAGTAAAGCTCTTAATATTTCAAATTCAAATAAAATGCAGCCCTTTTCATCAAAAGCAACTTCATCTGTATTTAATGCAGTTTGATCAGTCGTTGTGTGTATTTTTGTGTGTTTTCTAAATCTTTCAAAGCAGCAGAGACCAGGAAGTAGCCTACGCTTTAACGTCGGCAACTCAGGCTTTTGTGTATTTTATACTGTACGTCAAACTTCCATTGACACCAGTACAAAGAGAGATGTTGCTACGCCATACCCCACTACTGATAAACTGCAGCATAACATAAAATGCACTCTTTTTTAAATACCCGTATACGTGCGTGCATAATTTAAAATGAACTCTAAAATGCATATTATCAAGCAAAGTACATTAATCTCTAAACTCTAAATTCAAAATGCATCATTTAAAATAGCAATTAAAAAAAAAAAAAGAACTTTGTGTGTGTGTGTGTGTGTACCTGGTATTCATAACGTTTTGGGGACCAAATGTCATCACAAGGATAATAATACCAGTAAATTTTGACCTTGTGGGGACATGTGTGAGGTCCCCATGAGGAAACAGGCTTATAAATCATGCAGAATGACTTTTTCTGAGAGAAAGTAAAAGTGTGCACAGTCCAGTGTTGGGGGTAATGCATTACAAGTAACGCGAGTTACGCAATAATATTACTTTTTCCAAGTAACGCATTACTTTTTAATTGACAAGAAAGTTACTTTTTTCAAATAAGTAACGCCAGTTACTTTTCAGTATTCCTTAAAATGAATAAAAATTCAACTCAGAATATGACGCAAACCTGCAATAATTAAATATATGTTAAAAAATATCCTTTATGAATTTAATCTCATTTAATTAACCAATGTCTTTGCTGCCTACCTTCGATGATCCAATTCAACCAAACTAAAAAGCAAAAATTACTCATGATAATCTAACATTTGTTTTCCTTTTTTTCATTGCTGAAGAGTTGACATTTTTTTCTTCTGCGGTCTACTGTACAGACGTGAATTTACTTTTCTCAAAGCCTGAGGCTTTTGGTGTGAAAAGGCTTTTACATTTGCCAAAAACAGAACTTTTTATATTAAAAAAAGTTTTAAAAACGAACGCAAAAGTAAAGTAACGCATTACTTTCCATGAAAAGTAACTAAATAACGTAATTAGTTACTTTTTAGGGAGTAACTCAATATTGCAATGCATTACTTTTAAAAGTAACTTTCCCCAACACTGGCACAGTCTCCTGTGAGGGCTAGGTTTAGGTGTAGGGTAGGTGTAGGGTGATAGAAAATACAGTTTGCACAGTATAAAAATCATTACGCCTATGGAATGTCCCCATAAAACATGGAATCATGCATATTTTTGTATATATTTACACAAAATGGAAACATATGTAAAGTTCACATTAAAGAAGATCTGCATATTTATTTGTATATTCATTCATTCAGGGAGATAATTCATAGAAAATGCGCCATGCTTAAGGAGAAGATTTCTGCTGCCTGGTTGAAAACAAACACTTATAAAATGAAAATGACATTACATTACCACTATGACCAGTAGATGGCTGCAGAAGATCACTGATTCACTTATTCATTTGCCTTTTCCACTCTAATATAGTTGTTTTCACATTATGCTGTTGGATTTATAACTAGACATTAGAAAATCACTGTTTTTCATTTTTAAAAAATTACTTTTTGTCAGAGTTCAGCACTGTTTTGTACTGAAGTATGAAGAGTGTGAAGAGTTCAGCTACAAACTTGATAACAATATTTTGAGCTCATTTAAAGTTTTACACAACAACAAAACCATTTATTTTGATTATTTATAAACTTTTATTAAAGAAATTTATAAAATGCAGCTCATCAGAAATTGTATGCCTGTATGTTAAATGCAGTTTGCTTTGGATAAAAGCAGCTAAATCTGCTAAAGCAAAATGAATGAATGAATAAATAATAATAATAATAATAATAACTAACAAGAAAAAAAAAAAAAGAAAAGAAAGAAAGAATGTGTTATTTTCTTTTCTTCAAGTAAGTGCGCATTAAACGATTTGAAGATTATCAGCATTAAATGTGAAATCTCTCATTTCAGCTTTCTGAAGCACAAATTTAGTTTGGAAGTATGAAATAATAGTACATTTTCATCAGTTATTTTATCAGTTTTAAATCAGATACAGATAGAGAAGCACAGTAAAATGACATTTATTTGAATGCATTCGTGAGAGCGCGTGTAAATTAGTCCTGCCTGTCTGTGCAACGTCTCTTTAGTGAGGCGGTGGGTTTTGATTACTTAAAAACTTTGTCTCTTGCATGGCGTAAGAGATTCTGAGTTTTCTAGAAGATGTAGAGATGTAGATGATGTAAAGAAGACCCATACTATGCAGAAGCCAGAATCATCTACCTGTGCTGCATGGGAAGGAACGGTACACACGTTACCCTTTATCTTCCCATCTGTCTCTTTCCCTCTCTCTCTGTTTCAGGAGAACCGGACAAGCCCTTTGCACAGTCCCTGTGGCCAGCTTGAAAACCCTTCATACGCCAGCGTGATGTACTTCAAGCAGAAGAAATTGGGTGAAATATTCAGAACGATATCAGTCCACAACTCTGACTTGTGTTGCAGCCATGCTGGCCAGAGGAGAACTGGTCCCCCGAATGAGCCTGGTTTCTCCTAAAGTTTTATTCTTCATATCTGTCACCGATGGAGTTTGGGATCCTTGCCATTGTGGCCTTTTGGCTTGCTTTGTTAGGGACACCTAATATTTGACAGTATTATTGTCTCGGATGAGAGCTGAGCTGAAATGAGCTGGATGATTGCATCACTGTTTTCTCCGGAGCTGCTTGACAGGCCAGTTTACAGTGACAGGGTGTAACTATGCGACAGAGCGGTCCGTTAAAGAAGCATTTGTATGACGTGATAGTATGTCCCAAAGCTTGCCCACTCTTTTACTACAGCTTCCTAATATGAAGCGATCACATTGAGGGCGTGGAAGTGTGCTCCGCTCCCAAATAGATAACATGCAACACGTGTAATGTTAACAGACTCATGGTGATATACACTTTCTTAAACTCATTTTCTTCCGTAACAGTGGATTCACACATGCGCACACAAACAAAGCAGCTTCCTCAAGATAAGCTGATGATTTTATGTGGGCGCCCTTTCATAGTATGTGTTTATACATATTCCTTGAAAGGGAACTGTATTGTATAAAGCACCATACAAATAAAGGTGACTTGACTTAATGAGAAGAATATCAGAATAACATGAAACACAGGAGATTAAGGGTAACCAGAGAAATCAGGTAAATGCAGGAAGTGGATCTAGAGTGGTCTGTGGAGAGGAAGAACAGTGTATCAATGAAAAAATTATGTCTTCCTAGGAGACAATACATGTAACATATTAATTTATTCAAAAACAATAGAGTTTAAATAATTTAGCTAGATCTATAAGACTGATGTTTGCAGGTTCCTGTTGTTGAACACGGGATACGCCTAAAAAAACTGACCTATCAGGCAGACATTAAATAAGATGTACAGGAAGTAAAAGACAGACAGAAACAGAAAAATACTGCAAGCAACAAATTAAGAGTGACCCAGAGTAATCACACCAGGGTAGGTTACTAAATGTTGTTAAGGCTATCAATACATTTCTACAGGTTTATTTGAGTTGTTAGAAGTGCCGTTTGCACAGATAACAAAAATACCTAATTTTAAATGTACAAAATAAGAATAAAAAATAAGAAATGCACAACAAAGAATACCTGAAATAGCTTTTATTTTATTTCATTTTATTTTAAAACCTAAAAACAATATAAAATAAGGCAATGTCAACAACTTCCTTATATAGCCTGAAAGTAAAACTGCTTAGTCAGAATTACAGAGAGGACATGTGAAAAGATACAGATACATTTTATATCAACAAAAATATTTTCTTAATAGACAACACATGAAATACATGAGATAAAACAAAAGACATAAAGACAAAGACAAGTTTAGGTTGGTGATGTGTCTGCAGTTTCACTGAGATCATCTAAACTTGAAATCTGGGTGAGAGACTGTTATTATAAAACTTCTTGCATCAAAATAATACAAAAGATCCAAATGTTCTAGTTAAAAGTAACGTTAGAATGGATACAGTACAATTAATCTCCAATGAAAAAGGGGGAACGAGTCAACAGGGGATGAGGAAGACACAAGGCAAAGACTCTCCCAGGGTACCAGTATAAATAATTGTATATGATTTTGCTCTGAGTTTATTCAGCTGGTTCTCCTGTATCTCCTTTAGTTTTGGGTTCCTGCCACCATTCGGCCAGGAACGACTCCTCGTAGTCCCCAGTTCCCTCAAACTCTTCATCGGGAGGATTTGACAGAGCTGATGCTGCTTCCTCTGAACTCACAGCATCCTGTTAACAAACACATAGTTCATAATCACATTATTAATTTTATCAGCCTAATTTATAGGACAATAGGACACACTCAAAAAAACATATCTGCGTATTGTCCATTTTAACAGCTTTTCACCAGTTTAAGGAAGTGATGTCTTTGATCCCACCCAACGTTTTCCACATTCAAAGTCATGACAAGTTACCTGGTTTGAGGTGAAACCTTCTCTAGCCAGTCATTGTTCTTACCCCAAGCTATGGCTGGTGCATTTCTGCTGGATGTGCAGCCCATGATTTTTAATATCACGCTAACTTGTTTTGCATTTTAACACTTTGTTAAAGTTTTTAAAGTTTCTTGCCCCTGTTTTTGCTTAAAGCAAAAAAAAAAAAAAAAAAAAAGGAAATAAAGCCAAGACTTATGTACTGCTGCTGCTCCAAAGAACTACAATAATTGCATGCTTAACTCTCTACAGCTCTGGAAAAATTTAAGAGACCACTCCAAATTTTTCCTAAATCAGCATCTCTACATGTATGTGTCACGAATCTGGCCTGTGACCTTTGGTCCGCTCACCACCAGGTGTCGCCCTCTCATTCCATTGACATTTACATTACACAGACTGTTGCACCACACCCCGGACTACGTTCCCCATCATCCATTGCGCTGATCACTTGCATCCAATCAGACACTCTATATAAGCCTCTGACTTCCTCTTGCCATTCGGCGAGTATTGTACTGCGTTTAGCACTCTCGTAGTGTTAGCATCTCGGAGTTATCCTGTGTCTAGTCTGGTTTTCTGAGTTTCGTATTCTTGCCTAGTTATTTCGTTTTGTCTGTTTTGCTGCCTGCCCTGTGGATCTCTCGTATGTTTATCGGATTACCCTTTTGCCTAGCCCCCTGGATTACGTTCGCTGTTGATCGACCCTCACCTGTCTTGGATTACTCTTGTGTCTTGTCTTCATATAGCTGTTTGCTATTGTTCGACTCAGTTTATAACCATGTCTCTGTCTCGTTCTAATAAAGCTCTTCACGTCTCCCTCACTCCGTAACAGTCATGGGTCTGTTATATTCAAAAGTAATATTCAACTCATTTGAATGTCACTCAACAACTGTAGAATGACATCAAGTGACCTACAAAAAGAATAGCAAACGGCAGCTGGGGTAAAATGAGGACAATTCGAAATATGCTCCTAGGGACAGGGCTGAAGTTGTGCACAGCAAAAGAAAAGAAAAAAAAAGCCCTTCATCAATGAGAAGAAAAGAATAGCAAGGCTGAGGTTTGCAAAACACCATAAAGACTGGACCATAGAGGACTGCTTAGTAAAGTCATCTTTTGTGACGAGTCCAATTTCAGCCGTGCCCAACACCTGCTCATCTAATGGTTGGACAGAGACATTGACAGGCCTGTGAGTCAAAGTGTCTTGCACCCACTGTGAAATCTGGTGGAGGATTGGTGATGATCTGGGTCTGCTTCAGCAAGGCACATTCATCTTTTTGAACGCTGCATGAATCAAGCCATTTACAAAGTTGAAAAAAAAAATTTAGAAAAAAAATTGCTTTCTTTTCCTCTGACAATGTTCCCCTACTCTGAGAATTGTTGTTTTTCCCCAGCAGGACAACGCTCCATGTCACACAGCCAGGTCAATCAAGGTAAGGATGGAGGACTACCAGATTAAAACCCTGTCAGCCCAATCTCCAGACCTGAACCCCATTTAAAATCTCTTGAATGTGGAAAAGAGGAAAATGGATGGTCATAAGTGATAAAACAAATCCAAGCTGCTTGAGTTTTTGCACCAATAGTGGCATAAAGACACCCAACAGCAAAGTGAAAGACTGGTGGAGAGCATTTCAAGATGAGGGAACTTGAAAATCCACCAACTACTGATTTCTGAACTCTTCCTAAGTTATAGCATTAGTATTGTGCTGTTTAAAAAATATCATATGAACTTGTTTTCTTTGCATTATTTGAGGTCTAAAAAACATATTTTTCCATCCTTATTTTGTCATTTTCTGCAAATAAATGCTTTAAATGTCAATATGTTTATTTGGAATTTGGGAGAAATGTGGTCATTTATTGAATAAAAAAAAAAATTAACACATACCTAACTGATAACTGTAATTAATAACTGATAATTTTGTAGTGGTCTTCTAATTATTATTGTTTTTTCTAGAGCTGTATGTGTGCCTGGGCTACCACGCCGACTGGCTTAACTCTAGCTAGAACGTGCACTATGTGATGTTAATGAATATATATACGTTGCAAGCCGAGTGTGTGTGTTTGTGTGCACTTGTACAGCTATCTTTGTGAGGGCCGGTTTGAGCTTTAGACCATCAGAGTGAGGACAATTTTGTAAAGTGAGAACATTTTGGCCGGTCCTCACTTTCTGAGACCCCTTTAGAGGCCTGTTTGAGGGTCAAGACTTGATTTTAGGGATCAGCTAATAACTGGGTAAAGGTTAGGTTTAGGGTAAGGGTTTGGGTGAGGCACTTAGTTATGATGGGTAGGTTTAGGGTTAGGAGCTACAGATTGCATTGTGTCAATGTATGTCCCCACAAAGATAGTGCAAAATGATAGTGCAAAATGCGATACATCCGCTCAGCCGATCACAGCGCACCATTTCATGCATTTCAAGTTAATATTAAGTGACTAACATTTACATTTACTACATGACTAACATTGTCTGACTATAACACTATTGCCTAATTTTGCTCTATTTCATCAAAACAAAGTCACAACTGAGCTACTGCGCATCTCTATTCAAACACAGCTGTGTTTCCTTTATGAATGAACATGCATTTTTAAACAGATCTAGTGAGTCAAAGAATCAATTACCCATTTTAATGTTAATACTGATTTCATTTGATTGGTAACTTATTCTTATTCTGTTGTTTTAATTAGAAATTTAAAAAAGCTTTTAAAATATATTTAAAAAAAAGAATTGACATAAAAGATGACATACTTCTAATAAAGTTAAAAAATGCCATTACAAAGGTAAAAACAAAATTCCCCTCTAATTCACTTTAAGGAGTCAAATATCACCTCGTAATGGGAAGGCTAATTTTTGATCCAATTTTTTGATTATTGATTAGGAAGTGCTCCTAAAATTTTGACTGTGCTCCTAAATTTTTTCAAGTTAGAAGCACAAGTGCTCCTAAAAAGAAAAGTAAGCATAGAGCCCTGATGGATTTATTGCATTTTGGGGGAAACAAGAATCAGTTTTTATAATAAATCTCTGAAAATTAAAATCTGGATTAAAATTTTTAATGTTATTATAACCTAAATATGCTATGTGAAGGTTTGAAACTGAAAATAGTGGTTTTCATCTAGCCACTTTCTAAAGAAAACACATTTTTACTTAAATTAATCAAAATGGATTTATAGCGTTGTTTGATGGGCTAAAATTAATTGTGATTATACTAAGATACAAATATCTATTTTTATCTAAAAGCAACATCACAGGTTTATGCATTACGAATTTTAAAACTAAAATAAAACATGGTAGTCAGCATTGAATTACATGCACCTTATTGTTTATTGGCAACCACACGCAGGGCACAGAAGTCACGGATGGAGCATTTAAAACCAACTTTCACACACTGTTTTAATGCAACAAAGCTTCCAACTTTACATAATCTGAGCACAAACGTTATGAAATGTATAATTACATACGAAATAGGCAATGATGGTGCAATTTGTTTACTAGCAATTTAATTTGTTGTTTGCATAAATATACACACTGACCTGGCCGACCAAGTGCAATGCTTTGCTTAGTTGGGGGTCTGAAAGTGTCATGTATATGACCACACTGACTGACACCATCAGATGAGAACTAAACTTGAACTGCATTAAGCTGGATTATGGCACTATCATTTTCTGTAGTGCTGCTTTACAAGTGAATCACATCTTGCAACATCGACACTGGACTGAACTGAATTAACGTTGAACTAAATAACAACATTGCTGCATTTTGTAGAACTGCTTACAGCTGAAGTGCACTCATTTTAGTTCAGATGAACTGAACTAACAATGCACTCATTTGAGCTAAATAATGATACTATATAGTCTTCTAGAGCTTCTTTACAGCAGAACTGGAATTGTCTCCTTAGTTGATTTTCCATAATTGTTTATTTCTGTGAAGTGTCTTCTGTGAAGACACAGTCTTAGTACTTATGAACTTACGATGCATTTTATGCAAATTTCAGAATGTGAGCATGTGTTTACCATATTTTAGTTTATTACACATTTAACAGGTATGCATTATTAGTTATATAAATAAATACAAGGTTATTTTCACCTTGGCATAAAATAAAACTGGTAGGATTATTCTGCACAGGAACATTATGGTATTTATTTCAATACTGCAACCATATTATTTCAGATTTGTCAGAAATGGAAACACTTCGAATTTATTTTTAATGCAAAACACTTTGATTTCCACAGATCACACAAATAATTTGGGTAACACTTTAGTATAGGGAACTTTTATTACTATAGTTGCTTATTAGCATGGCTATTCATAACATATTGGCTATTTATTAGTACTTATAAAGCACCTATTCTGCATGACAATATTCTACATCCCTAATCCTACCAATACCTGAACTTAACAACTACCTTACTAACTAATCATAAGCAGCAAATTAGGAGTTTATTGAGGCAAAAGCCCTAGTTAATAGTTTGTTACTAGCAAGAACTGGACCTTAAAATAAAGTGTGACCACAATTGGTTATTTGTTATACAGAGATGATACTCAACCACAATGAGCTTTTTATCGTAGCCGATACTGCCGCCGCCGCCGCCACACGGGCAAAATGTATTTGCTTTTTTGTACAGATATCAGGTAATAATTTCAATGAACATTTTCACAAGTAGCATTCAACTTTGCCGGTTTGCAGATTTGACGGTTGCAGTCGCAGATAATCAAAGAAAAACACAGTAGTTAAAATGATTTATATTCATTGAAGCAAATTTAGTACTAATGAACTTATGTACATTTGAACGAATTCAGGCAGCCTAGTAAATGTCAAGGCTATGAGCCTGTGCTTATGCGTTACTCTTACGTTTTATGCTACACAGTACTACACCGTATTTTAAACATTTACACATTTAACACGCGTCAATCATGTGTTATTATTATAAAACAAAGAAAACATGGTTTACTTTGCTTCGGAACATTAAAAGTGGTAGCCTGTTCAATACATGGATTTATTAATATCTGTCACAAATGCTAATGTTTAAAGTTTACATTTAATAATTCTGCTAATAAAACGGCATGTATTTCAAAATGTCACACACATAATCTGTAGAATTTAAGAAATCACTGAGCTTTTGTTTTTAATTTTTATTAATTCCTTCCTTCTTTTTAATTCAAATATGAGAGTTATGTATTGTTTCATTCCCATTATTTATCTAGACTAAAACAAAACATAATGTAAATAATAGATTCATTGTGCAGTATAGTCAGCTTCAGTGATCACATTTAAATAATTGACAACTGAAGTGATTTTAAAAGGAAAATTCTTTACTAGCTTTCTCTATAAAATACATGCATGAATGTCCTGGAATGTACAAAGTCTGCTACCAGGGGCGTCGCTAAGGCTATTCATTCGGGGCTGGAGCCCCGAATGTTTTTTACTTCAGCCCCGAATGTTTTTTTTATATATATATATATATGGCCCTATGATTTCCACGGAAGTTTTAATGAAGTAATCAAAAGTTGGTCATTACACTTGCATCAATTCGCGATATGGACTAGTATCTGTAAATATTATGCTGCAAAAGACTATTTAAATATGAATCCTGCATGTTCTGCGTGTCTTTTTATAAATGAACGGGACGGACGCGCGGTTTCTTTACTTGTGATACTGATGAGCGTGTGAAGCTCGCAGTGATTGCAGCGTCTGCCGTTTCACTAAATGAGGACATAAATACATTAACAACATCTCCAGAACTGCTCTAAGAGTCACTTCATGAGCATTTCACTGTTTCATTTGAGTAAAACAAGTGTCAAATATACACACAGAAATATTCACGGAGACCCGTCAAAGTAAAAGTTTGGTTTAACTTCATTAACCATTCAGTATAATGTATGTGTCTACTACTACTGCTATTAATTCATTAATATTTATAAAAATTTTTCCACATAATATTTTTGCCATGTTTTAAAAATAGTAAATCCCCTTTATTTGCCAAAAATAAAATATCATTTTTATTATCATATCAGTTTATTTAATATTTTATACCTTCATTTGATAACCAGAAAAATACACAACACATAATTCCAAAGCTATTGTAAAAATAAATAAAAGTTGTTTTTATGCATTCAAATAAACAGACATGCCAAAACATATTTGGTAACAATAAAACGTAAGGTGAGAAAAAATAAAACATTTCATGGGGTCCTAAACATGTAATTTTTTTTTTAACTTTTGATAAATTGACGGTAAATTGTGGTTTCCGAGATTCATGGTTTTAATTAATTACACATGATTAATTACATTTTGATTAACAAAATTAAATTTACCAATTAAAAAGAAGTCCAGAAAAAAATGAGAAAAGAAAACGGAATTAAAAAAATAAATAAATAACAACGAAATTTGGATGCAACTATATATTTGCTACAGTTATAAATACATCTTCAAATGTATAATTTTATTTGTCTAACATATTTTTGTAAAATTTGGTTATAATACTTTGATGACTTTGATGACTATTTACTATTGTTAATAGTGTGACAAGGTCTTTAACCCCTAGTTTAATGCCCCCAGACCCCATCCAGGTTCAACCACCTGTGTCTAACAAAATCTTACGTGAGCGTGATGTGAGCTCCCACCCAACACCACTAGCCCCTGATGTTTTGGCATCAGCCCCGGATGTTTTAAAATCCTAGAAACGCCCCTGTCTGCTACCATTAAAAATATACTGCAAAACGCACTATTTTGTATGAGCTTTTTGTAAATGCTTACACATTATTTGAATGTAAAACCGTAATAGCACGATAGCACAGTAATAAGGCAGAGAGTGGGCTCCTTATTGCACAGGCTACCACACACCACTGTATTTCCCATTCAAGAAATATAGTTGACATATTTTAGGGTTATTTTTTTCAGCTACTGTACTATGCTATTAAATAACACATTTGCGGTTGGGGTTTACCTCATCATCGGTCTGTAAATAATTCTGTGCAAACTCCAGAAGTTCCCTCAGCTTGGTAGTTTGATTGAAATATCTAAGAGCTTCCTGTGTGGAAACAAAGACAGAAATTAGGTGTAAAATCACAATCTGAACAAAACCAGAACATTTTCAAATGAATGTCCATTATCAGATCTTCAGAATGGAAGCTGAGTTATTCTATAAAAACATAGAAAAGGTACCTTTATCTGTTTCTGTCATGTGGATGTGTGTGTGGAGTTTGAGTTAAAAGAAGCCAAGCATAAAACCAAATCCATGCAACAAAATAAACTCAGAAAAAAGTGTTTTTTTTAGGACTGGATTTTGTAAAATCCCAACAAATCTTTTTTTACAGATATTTATTAGGAAGGAACCATAACCAATTATTCCACAAGCACCTGGGGAAGGGTCTTAGGAAAGACAATAAAGCACAATAAAAATCCATGTGCATCTCTGCATTCCCCCAGATGTTTTCAAGAACTTACAAGTGCCTTGCTGGATCAGTGGGGTAACATCTCATAGCAAGAACTAGCAAATCTGGTTCAGTCTACGAGAATGAGAAGCACTGTTGTACATCAAGCACTTGGTGGCCACACCAGATACTGACTGAGGATGTTTCTGTTGTTGCTGAGTTTATTTGTAGTAACAGTAAAGTATTGAAAAAGAACAATTGATTATGGCATTTATACATAGTATGCAAAATGTAAATAAATAGATGTTACATCGCGTGTATTGACTGTATAATATAAATAGACTGTATAAACAAATAAAAAGTAAAATGACTGCAATAAATGTGCATGTGTTTTGGTATTTATATGTCAAAACCAGGTGTTTTATAGATCCCCCATTATCCCTCTTGTCTCTCCACTAGACATCTTATACAACGGATGCTGTTAATGAACATTCATCTAAGCAATCCCATATAATTATTTTGCTATGACACAATTAGCAGAGAGAATATCCAGATGTTGGTGTGGCAGCAAGATTAAACACACACACACACATGCACATTTATTACAGTCATTTTACTTTTCATTTGAGTGTGTTTCAGTATACATAGTGTAACATTCATTTATTTCAATTTTGCTTAGTACGTGCTTCTTTCACCAGGTATGCTAAAGGCAAAATCATTGCTGCTAAAAATCTGTTGAAGAGATCAAAAAGGATCAAAGTTCTTAAGCTTTTACAGCAGTCAGTATTAAATATATGTGACATGGATTTGATTCCATTGCCAAGAGAAACAACAACAAAAATGTATCTGGCACTCCAGTACTCTTACGGGGAAACTGTTGAGCATCAGCAAGCATTAGCCTTATTACATATTTGTCATTTTGGTAAGTTCATGATATATGGGTGCGTACTTACTGGTCGTGGTCTGAAATGCTCATCCTGCAGTCCCCACTGTTCTCTGTAGAATCGGTAGTAGGCTATGTTCTGCTGCATCACTTGATCGTTTGGATCAAAAAGCATATAGCTTGCTGCACACAGCGCTGCATTTCGCACATCATTTACTAGAAGGACAAATTAATAAAAGTCATTTGTAAAGTGACTGTTTTAATAAAAACCTTTTGCCAATGAAGTCTAAGTCTATGGGGGTATTTATTCTTGGTCTGTCTCCGGTGATTGGATTGCTATCTGACTGAGTCTGCACTATCCATTTAAACTTGCAAGGCAAGTTTATTTATATAGCACATTACATACACAATGGTAATTCAAAGTGCTGTACGTATAAGAATTTAAAATAATCACAACAATAAAAACAAGGCATTTAAGAACATTTCAAATGATTTAAACATTGATTTAAAATGACTTAAATGCCACATAAATGTCTTTTCACAAACTGGATTTGAATTTGCAAATTCCACGCTATATGCCACGCACATTCAAAGGGCTTTGTTTCACAGAAGTTGATAACATATACAATATCAGCAACAGATGTTACGTTTTATCATCAACGTGACATTTTCAAAATCAAATATCACAACTGGAGCAAGAGCACTGGTGGAATAAAAAATAGTTTTAATGAACATGAATGGGTGTCACACTTCAGGATGCAACACAAATTCTAAACTTCATTTGCACTAGTTAGTGTGTCTGCTTACTGAAGAAGGACACTTATCTCCACAATAACACTGCACTGTAAAATCCAATAGTTTACCTTACTTAGATATAATTAGTTATCTTTACTTAGATGCTATACTTACTAGGTTTTAGCAAGTTACATCTACTTTCAAGGCAAGTAAAACAATTTACTTACTACTTTGAGTGACGCTTACTTAAAATATTCAAGTAGCCACAAAGGAACCAATGACATTAATAAACTAGTGAGAGGCAGCAGTGCACTAATATGTTGCTAATTTGCAAAATAAAAACAGAAGAAGAAGAAAAGAAAAGTTTTTGAGGTGGCAATTTTTAATCTGCAATTATTTTTCACTAGTTATATTCACTCATTTCCCAAAGTCATCTTGAATGTTGTTTCAATACAACTGAAATATTTGGTAGAACATCATATAAGCTGACTTCATAAATTGATGTTGATTTTCGTAAAATGTGTGTTTTTTTTTGTCTTTGTTTTTTACTTACCATTATAGTGATTAATGTTCCCTTTGGTTGGGCACTTGGAACTTTGTTTATCGTGTTATAATTTTTTTTTTCTCTTGATGCAGCAATGCAACATGTAATCATAATTTTGGATTTCAAGGGAAGAAAAATAATAAGTAGATTACTTTTAGAAGGTAATCCACTCATTTTTCTTAATTAATAACTTAATTAATTAGCTAATATTTTTTAATATATTTATAAATGATCTTTAACAATTTCAATGTTCATCATAAACACCTTGAGAAACTTAATTAGAGTAAGACAATCCTTTGACATTTGTGATAATGTGCTCTAGTCAAAGTGAGACTTTAACATTCAGCACGTGAATCACAACAATGGTAACAATTCAATTTTATTTATTTTTATTAATTGTGACAATAACTGTTTTATTATTTTCTTTTCTTTTTTTGTGGTGCTACTACTGACACAAAACAGTAAATAAAATTAGCAAATAAAAACACCAACAGTAAAACAAAGCAATTGCATAATTTATTCATGCCGCAATGCACTCTGGGAGTCAGTGAGTAGCTATACTAAGTCTAAAGTCTAAAGTAAAGGATCAAGTACCCCCTACAGTTCTTTTTTAGTTACTAGAACTCTCGTGTAAGTAAACTATACTAACTAAGCATTTGTCAGTACAATATACTATTCCTATTTCACTTTACTTAGTTTTTTTAAGGCAATCGGTTTGCATGCTTTTTTAAGTAAGCCCAACTAATTAGATTTTATGGTGTGGTATGTAGCTACCAGGTGTTACACACCATTTTGGGAGGAGTATATGTCACTTTTACACCAAATTTACATGTGGCCAAGTTGCACCTGAAATGGCTCTCAAATCACCTCCTGAAATAGTTTCATGATCTGATTTTGATCGGATTGCTTTTCGTGACATCAGTGACAAAAGCGCATGAAATGGTCAGGTACAACAAGTCTATTACACTGCTGACACACTGTTTTCCTATCCAATACTGTAACGCTGCTTTAACACAATGTGTATTGTTAAAAGTGCTATATAAATAAAGGTGACTTGACATTACTTGTAAACATCTTGTGAACATGTTATTTTATCTGAATAGTAAACATCTCAGTATCTTATTTCATGTCATATCCGCGAATGATGCACAGTTCCGCATCTACAGTGTTTCATGCCAATACCTGTAGATGTTTACAATTACTGGAAAGTGTTAATGTGAGATACTGAGAGACTTGCATGTATCTTTCAATAATACTGTTTTACAATACAATCTTTCCCCATTATACCGAAATTTACAAATCAATATGAAATATGGGTAGATTATATTTCTTGTGCCTAATGCTGACAGAAGACAATTAATAATGTTTGTGTGTGTGTGTGTGTGTGTGTGTGTTTATGTTACTTACATTTGTAATAAGCAAACTGCATGTAGTGGTACATGGTGGCAACAAATTTCTCCACAAAGAAACCACCAACATTTGGTATCAAATTTTCCTCACATTTTACTTTACACTTCATTACTTCAAAATAAAAATCTGGGGGAGAAAAAAGAAAGAGGACATTGCAGAAGAAGAAAAAAACCCCTTTGATGGTACTAGACTTCCAATGTCAGATCATTAATGAACTTCTCATGTATTCCAAGCCATTTGCTTATTTTAGTTAAGAGAGATTTCTAATATTGACAGCTATTTGAAGCAAATCTAGGAATGCATCATGATATCACTGACCTGCTAGGGTGGGGTAGAAGTCTTTAAACTCCTGAACATCGTATGACCCCTCACAGGACAGCAAACATGTGTTGAATGTTTTAAAATACTCAGCAGCTGCCAGCTCCATGTCTCGAGCACTGCTGCTAAAATCCCCCCGAATTATACAGCTTTACAGCCTTCAGGAACAAAGCCTAAGAGTCAGATCAATAAGAATCCATATTTTGTTATTTCAGAAAAATACCTCTCACAAGTAAGGTTAAAAAGAAAACACAATTAGAGAGAATAAATACCTCATAGGGCTTCTCCTCATGGTCTGTGAGGTACTCCTCCGTGTCAAACAGGCTTTTATAGTAGCTGAGACTCCTAGATAGAAGGGAGTCCTCAGGGTTTCGCTGTAGATATGTGTGTGCTGCCGAAACTGCTCTCTCCAACTCATTCATCTAGATGCACATAACATAATATAATTCAGTGTCTGGACTGTCTTTTTTTTTTTTTTTTTTAATATTGCTTTGCAGTTTATCGTTTCATTCACATTAGTGAAATAAAAGGTGGGACACACAGGCGAGACCCCCCCACTGGCTTTCTCAGATTTAAATACACGTTGTGACTTGTTACTGTTAGAAGGTGTAGCATTTTAGATAGTTCTCCTTAAATAACTTAGGAGAAATAAAAGTAGACACAACTGAGTCATAAGGAAGTACTGAGAGAAAAAGTCCAAAATGAGAATGGGTTGTGGGAAACATGGGAGATCTCTTTATTGTCTTATTGTAATCTCTTTCAAGACACAGTCATAAAAATGTTTTATTGCTCAGAGGTTGCTCTTTCTTTTTTGGTTTTTTTTTCCTCACTTTTAATGGTCTGGACACATCAGGAGGAGAGACAGGGAATAGGAGCAGGAAGGTACCTTTGGCTGGGACTCAACCTTGTGCTGTCTGAGGTGCAGCTGTGCTTTGACATTGATCTGCTGCCATAAGGCTATGGCTCTGACCGAGGTTACTCTAAGCTCAGGATATTAAGGGGTTATTTTCTTAAATGTCTCATTTAGGTATCAGCTTTGTCTTCAGATGTCTTCAATTTCAGTCATAACACAATACTGTGCAATGAA
Source organism: Labeo rohita (assembly GCF_022985175.1). Classification (NCBI taxonomy): domain Eukaryota; kingdom Metazoa; phylum Chordata; class Actinopteri; order Cypriniformes; family Cyprinidae; genus Labeo; species Labeo rohita. The sequence goes on along the minus strand of NW_026129590.1, from coordinate 806,256 downwards.
CTGTGTGAAATTAAGCTTTCTTAATCGATACTCTGGCCCTGTTAAATCATACTTTGTGTGCAAAGGAAAAAAGTTGTCTGAGTTTTACTGCCTCTAGTGTTCATTTAAACGGGAAACTGCAGCAATTCATACTTACAGGCATGTTTTTTGAGTTTTGCAGAAATGTAGATAGAGGCAGGGTAGCACATTTGTCTCCTCTAAAGTTGTCGCAACGACATCCCACACTGTGCTCAAATTTTTGTCCTAAAAAGACTCTGTAGGTCTCATATTTGTCTCCTTTAAGGCTTCTCCTTAAAAACTTTACAAAGCATGCGCCAAGCCAAGTACTTGAAAGGCACAAAATAAAGTAAAGAACAATTTATAAATTCAGAGTTTAAGCCTATATTAAGAGTAAAATTATGCAAAAACACTTTTAACATTACTCTTAACTGTTGACACACAATAAGATAATAGAACTGTAAAGTTTATTTGCAGAGGGAACATCATTTATTCTTGGTAATAGTAACATACCTGATGCCTTTATCAAAACTGGAGCTTTCTTTGCTGAAAGGCAGATTAAATGGCTTATGACTCAAAAACTACTTTCACGAGTTCGCCTACCCATCCAGTCCTGATGGGCAATGGTAAACAAACTTGGCTTGCTGTTCTTAATGGAGGCTCGAACTCTATAGGCTCGGCTTAAGCGAAGAGTTCAACCCCCCATTGCGATATTACCTAGAAATAGAGGAGGAGAAGGGATGCCGGAAGAACTGAGGCTGGGACGGACGGTGCAACGAGAGCTGCTTATATAGGCTCGTAATGATGATTGACAGGACTGAATGATTAGGCTCCTCCCAAACCTACGTTTGGAATTTCTTTTTGAGTAATACATGTTATTTGGTAGAAATGTTTGACCGTTTTTTGGTCTTGGTGCACATTTTATAAAGTTGTTGAGATCGCTTCTGAAATTTAGAGAGACATAAGCAGGAGACATAAGCAAAAGTCTCAACATGATGTTAAAGTAACCTAATTTCTGTCTAGGAGAAGTATTTGAGATGTTAAAGATATCTCATTTCATATCTCAAGATATTCCTTTTCTCTTCATCTAGGATGTTCTATCAAGTCTTCACTGTCAGTTAAGAACTTGGGTGTGCTATTTGATAGTACTTTGTTGTTTAAAGAGAACATTGGATGCCCATTTTTTGATTCTTTAGAGTCTACAAGAAAAGTCTGTAACATACTTTGGTTAAAATTTGTCTATGGTAGTGTAAAACAACACCCTTTTTACCTTGTCAAAAACAGCTCTGTTCACAGTGACCCATTTCTGTGCATGTCCCTTTAAATGATAATGATCTACTGCTCACCCCACCCCTCTCTTCTGCTTTTGTGTTTGTGAAGTCACCATTCTTATTCATACAGATATAACTGCTCAAAAACAATTTAAAAATACATTTGTAAATGACTTATTACAGTTTGACTTATAGCACTTTGCTGTCGGGCAGTAGCGGCTCCTGACCATAAATTTATGTGGGGCAGTTTCTGGGTTGTAGTGCTAGTTTATAATAAATTCAAGAAAGCTTTGTAGTCTAATCACTGAACACATGCACACACACTTTTGACAGAGATCTAATGTCCTTGTAGGCGGCATGCTAATATTGATTGACAGGCTCAAAATACACACATATATAGAATGCTATAGAATTATTGCCTTAATATTGCCTCTGAATGTTGATTTAAATTGTTACAAGTTGTAGAGGAATTTAAGGGAATAAATGAATATAATGCCTCATCTCAAAACAAACATAACACAAACACAACAAAACTATATAAAAGCATTTCACTTGAGCACATTTAAACTGACATGCCAGCTAGTTACTGATTTGATGCAGACACATATAGCTGAAGCTGACTGATATCATCTTGATCTGGAGCAAGATAAGGTAACGTGAAAATATCCGGGGCAGTCTCAAAACTGCTCAAAAATGGCTCCCAATTAGAGTGTGCTGCAGTTACACTTTCAACCACAGATTTACATTGTACGATTTGTGGGGCGCTGTTGAGTTCAGGAGGGCACAGGCACGACTGGCCAACGTCATTTTACATGCCAGGTGAAGCTTGTAAAGAATTTTATTAAATCCTGCACTTCGTGACTTAAAATTTTCAAGAAAATCAGAAAAATATTTTGTTGCAGAATACTGAACACATTTAAAGTTTATTATTTATTTTTATGTTTTTATATTTACGTAGAGGTCTATGTTTCTGGTGAATATTTTGACTTTTCCCTGTCCAGGATTTGTCTGTTGCGCCGGGCCGCATCCAGTGTAGACAGCATCATTGCTCATAATGAGTTCTACAGTATTTTGTCACGCGCGTCCAGTGTAGACAGCATCACTGATTATGAGCATTTGTTGCACCGCTCGTGTCCGATACAGATTAACTTTAGATTAACTCCTTTCGTTGTGGAACTTGCTAACAAGCACATTATTATTAGGAATGGTGAATTGCAAAATTAATTAAAACATTACACTTTTCTTTTGGAGGAAAAAAAAAAAAAAACAGAAGAATGGGCTATAAACTCATGATACACTGTTTGCAAACACCGAATTGGTCTATTGCATCCAACAACAAAACACCTCAGTCGCTTAGGAGACATTCGTGTCTTCTCCTGCTCGGCGTCAAAACAATGGTGGACTGTTTACAGCTCACCCAGGGCGGGTCTGTGCTAAAACACCAGTGTCCATCAACAGTCATGGGAGGGGCCTGCAAAGCTATGTCACTTTGCCCAGATCTGAAAAACTTTCAGTTAGGAATGGTTTATATACAGAAAGTAAGAAATGAGCGCTCTCTACATAGTGCGACTGACTGAGCTCACTCACCACAAAAAGTACACACTGCACAATGATTCTCTTATTTACATGGTACCTACACTTTTTCATAATGAGAGGATTTGCCAGTGTGTAGAACCAGAACTCATTCACTAAACTGTGAAGGACATCAAGCAGGGTGCTCAATGCACACGTGCTACTGCACTAAATTTATTAAAGTAATAACTCGAGGCAGTAATGATTTAAACATTTTTTTTTTTTTTTTTTTTTTTTTTTTTGTGAACTTATGTTCAGGTATTATTTTAAATAGTTAACTTTTAGCTAGGCCTATTTTTGAATTTTTTGGATCATCAGTAATCAAATCTTGGTAAATATTGGTCATAGACCCAGAGATTTCTTTTAAATTTCATCTAGCTGATTACTCACTAAAAACTCCCACAGATCATGTTTTCATGCTGTCTTAAGACTTATTTTGACATAACAAAATGGTTATATATGAGCAATAACACACTCATAGATGTGTTATCATCTATAAGTGTGTTATTGTTATCATGTGTTAGCATCATTACTCCAGTCCTCAGTTTCACAAGATCTCTCAGAAATCATTCTAATAATGGCAGAATGATTTCTGAGGGATCATGTGACACTGAGGACTGGAGTAATGATGCTGAAAATTTAGCTTTGATCACAGGAATAAATTACATTTTTAAATATTATCAAATAGAAAAGAGTTGCCTTACTGTGGATCAAATAAATGCAGCCTTGGTGAGCAGAAGAGATTTCTTTAAAAAAAATGACACATTTATAACTTTTGTGACGGTAAAGGTACCCAGTGCTAAAGCGTGACGCCAAGGGGTCCTGACCAAGCCTCCATACGTGAGTTGGCAATGAGAACGTGTTGACTGCGTACACTGCACTATTATGCACTGCACTATGCTACTGCTTTAAAATGTATTTATAACCCCATAACTCTGCATGTTGTTCCACACTGTCACTATGCCACACACCTGTTAGAGTGGGTGGAATCTATCGCGAATCTCAAATTATTTGGAATTATTTTCTATATTTCCTTATGTCAATAATTATTACATAAAATATTTACCTCAGATTTCTGTCACTTCCCTTAGCATTATGCCAGTGGCTGTGAATCCTCAGGCATCTATCCTAAATCTCGTTGATGGTTATACATTAACGATAATAACTAACAGTAATCATGTTTTGACGTTCAGCCGTTTTAAGACATTACACCTTTAAAGCGCGGTTGTGTTGCGATTACGAAGCACACCGTGCGTGGACGTGGCATGTGTGCCGCTTACTGGACCAATAAAACGCAACGCACCAACTGAGACACATTAATCAAAAATGCATTATTGCTCATAAAGCAAATTTCATCTAAAGAAGTTGACAGACTGTGGTTGTTACAAGTGATCACGAAAGTAGGAAAACGACTTACAGTAATGTCCATCGTTTTTGACCATTTTTAGTGGACAGTTAAAGTTGTACGTATAATATACTGTGAAGCAACACATACAACTAAAGGCGTTCTGGCTCATCGTAGTTCCATGAACGTTATCTGTTCTCACCTGGTAATAGACGTACTGAAGGTACCGGTAGGGTGTCCTCTGTTCAAAAGCGCCCAAAGTTTCTCGCGTAGGATATGATTTAGAAAACACAGGAAAGTTTGTTTTGCACCTTTTCAGGCATGCAGCTCGCATTATGATGTGTCCCATGATCAAGAGGGTTGTTTCCGTGTTGTTCTGCTCATACTCCCGAGCCACAGCGCTGCAGTTCTGACCGCAGTACGCTTCGCTGTCCTTCAGCAGCCGATGAAGCCGCAGGCTCAGCTCCAGATATTTAGCGCTCTGCTTCCAGTCCTGAGCAGCGTACATCTCTAACGCGTGTCCGTACGCAGACTCCAGTGGCATGAGGTCGTTTGGTGGAAAGCTGTTGAAGCTGTATTTCTCATACTGAGCTTTCACAGTACAGAAAAGATAGGCAGTACTGACAAACACGACTAAATACGTTGTTTGGGCCATGCTTCTGTTCGTGCTTCTGCTCCTCACTGTAGGCACCGATCCCCGTGTAATAATGGAGAGTGAAGATTCATGTCAGGCCGCACGTAGGAAATCTGTGGCCCTTTGGGGTTGAAGGAGTTTTACGGTGATGGAAAACTCTGCATGCCTCCCAAATTCTGACCTGGACTGCTTCTCTGGGTCTTAAAGTCAGTCAGTTTGAACTAATCTAGTAGTCTGTTGCTTAAAGTTCGAAAAAATTGACAGATTATTGTTGCTTTAAATATGAATACAAATCTTCTTTTTGTCACTTTTCCCACAGGAATGCACTTATACGTCCACGTATAGATTACTTTTGGTCTGTTGGACCTTATCATTAAAAAGGCTGGTTTCCGAACTGAGCTTTCGTTCAGTTACCGAGATGGTGAATAATAAATGTTTTAGAGATGTTTTGCATGTCTCGTCAGAAAATGCTGATGAAATAAGTAGCGTAACTTGTTACCTTGGAATAAGCCCTAAATCAACCAAACAACAGCCAGCCTACTAAATAAACCAAAGTTAATTTTAATTATTTTCATTATTATTTTTTTATTGAAACTCAGTAGTGGATCGAATAGAGAATGCAACATACTTGTTAACATTTTTGTTAAATATTTGTCTGGTGCCTCCTGTATCGTTGAATAGTGGTGGTTGTTCAAAATTTAGGGGATGCTTGATAGGTTGGAGTTTAGGACCGCGCGGTTGTTGCTGCTGCTCCTATGGATTTTGACACGCAGTACAGTAACAGCCTACGTGAACATCAACTTCTTTCTAGTTGTTTTCCGCTTGTTTGCACATAATTTAACAGATTTCAGGATAACAAATGTATAGTGATTTTTTTATAGCTAGTATTAGCTAGTATTGTTTGTCACGGCCTGCTGTTTTTTGTTTTTTTTTTAAATCAAAACGGTAGATTTAGTTTTGCTTTAGTTTCTCCTGCAGTATACTGAATGAGAATAATCTTCTCATTTTAAATGGCGAGAACAGCAGCTCTCACTGTTCTCCTCACTCTCATACACGTTGCATGTGGTCAGTTAGAAGATGTGATCGTTGATCGATACTTCATTCCAACACACTGTTCGAGAGAGGTTCAGACCGGAGATTATGTTCGGTATCACTATAACGGCACATTCAAGGACGGACGGAAGTTTGATTCTAGGTGAGTAAACTCATTATACCTTAATGTGCAGCGGACCTCTGAACCTGTTATCCATTTCTTTTCTGTAAGGCATCAATTTCAACAGGACAAATGTGCACAAAGGGACGGTTGCAACGAGGGGCAGTTGCAGCATGGCTTATTTCTTCAAACTGGAATAAACTACAGTGATGATATTCATACTGCACATGCTTTATTGGCCCCTCATTCCTCCTGTAAGGAATCAGCCACATGTTAACAATCCTTCTACAAAAAAATAATTTTCATGGTAAACAAAGTCATTTTTAAAAGCAAAACATAAAAAAAAAAAAAACAACAACATTTTAATCAGCATTTTCTGAGCTTCTAATAGGCATAGCTAGCGTGTGTCAATGATATTTTGGCAGGCTAATATACCAAGTTCTGTCACGGCTATCAGTGTAGGGACAGTTGCAACACATTGTTGTAGCCATCCAAGCATGCTGTCCTTTACCACAACACTGATTTAAAAGCTTGCCATAACATTACATAATTGCAGTTTTATGGATTAATAATGAACCCCTTTCAATAGTTAGTGAATAGGTTAAAAATGTACTCATTACTTGAGAATGTTTTTCCATTCACTATTCTTTGGTTTTATACAGCCAATTTACCTTATTGAAGACCCTGTCTGTGCACAAATAATATATATATATATATATATATATATTGCAAAATGATATTTAAGAATGATTTAATTACATTTTAATGAATGTTGCAACTGTCCCCTGTTGTGGGGTCAGTTGCAGCATTTCACTTTGTCTGTTCAAGTGTAAATTGTATGTATACTGTCACATGTACACATGTTACAGCAATGTGGGTAAGTAGCTGACAGATGTGGCTTTATTTGTATTAAAATTTTGGCTTTCTAATACAAACAGTCTCTGAGAAACTAAAGGAAATGCAAAAAGTGTTCCAACCATCCCTGCTATCCCCTATTATATGCAGGATATTGATTTAAATACACTGGACAGATTTTACAGAATTTATGCTTTTACTGGTGGTCTGACAACAAATACAGTACAATATCATTGTGATAAAGAAAAGAGAAAAAAAAGATCAAAAACACTGATTACTGTATGGGAATTAAACCCCACAGAGAGACCAATATGCTCAATAAAGACCAGGTGTCAAATTTGTTCAGTCAGCTGACGTCAGTCCACACTTCCAAAGGCCATAGAAAATTATTAAGAGGAGCCAGCCTTCAACTAACTTAGAATGCAGAAATACTTACAGGCCTGGTTTTATAGACAGGGCTTGGACTAAACCAGGATTAGGCCATAGTTCAGTTGAAACAGCTCAGACTTACATTTTAGTCTGGGACTAGGCTTAGGCCTTGTCTGTGAAACTGGGGGTTAGTCATGTTGACATCATTTCTACAGGTTCTGATAGATGGACAGTACAGAAAATTCTAGCAACATCCAAACATGATGTTTTTGCAGACATCCTGCCCTCCCCATTCATTTAAAAATACTTTTACACTTTCAGAGAGAGCTGAACAAGCCTTTTCATTCTACTTTAACTCATGCTTGAGTAAAATGGAATGAAATTGTCTATTTTTCAAGAAAGATGCCATGCAACTTATGCTATACACCTAAATGCAGGGCAAGTTTTAGAGACACAATCTTAAAAAAAAGTTTTTCTCAGCTACTTTGGTGCATTTCTCAGATTACAGTTCAAATCTACTTGTTCACCGTAGTCACTTGTTCACATCATAAAAAAGCAGTTTCTCATGCTGCAAATGCTTTGGTACATTCACGCAATTGATTATGTACTATTGTCCCACATTATTAAATGCTACTGTCACGTTGCTCAAAATGGGTTAAACTGGTTCTTGTTGAATAATCTTACTCCCCAAAACATCTAGGCATTAATTCATTGCGCAAGCCAGTAAATCCAAAGTGGTGAAACTAGTTTTCATAATGTTTCAAGTATGTTTTCTATGCATTACTACAGTTACAGTTTTTCGATTGGACACATTTCTTTAAATTCTGGTCACTTCTCTCAAAACAGTTATAACAGTGATCTGAACATGTTGTAAGTGTCCTAAACAAATTGTAAGTTTTCATTCATTTCATATAAAATACAAATCCTCCCACTGGAGATACTGCAATCTACAAGAAGTTCCTGAGAAATGCGATTCTTTTGTTATTCTAACAGAATGGACCATTTGGTTCACACCTTTGCAGACACGTTTGCATCTGAAGCACAGTAACAATGTTAATGTATCTGACTAAAGATGTGTATTATCTTTCACTGTGCACAGACTTCTCAAATGTTTTCATAAAAGTTCATACAGCAAACCAAAATTGTAATATATCAGGAGAAAAAACAACAACTGCAGCTATTTGTATTGGTTTTACACGTATTACATGTATGTACCAATGTACCATTTGTCCAAACACAACAAACAGAACTCTGTAATTTGTCATATTATGAAATATACATGGCATCCCAGAAAGCAAGCATTCATTGATACAATGTTAAATCAGTGGCACTGAATCAACATCACTTTTGCACCCACAATTAATGTTTAAACAAAACAAAACAAACAAAAGTAATGCCATTAAATCGGTGTTAGAGTGTGATGTTGGTTCACCATCATGCTTGCACTGTTAGAAAATGAAACACAACTACATCTACATCCTGAAATCAACTGCAAATAAAAAAGACATCAGATCTCTCAAAATCTCAGCAGAGGAGGATTAAACAACTCCTTCACACATAGCTTCACACATTACTAACCAGATTGACTTTATTTCTGTCAGACATTTACTGAAGTCCTTAGAATTAACAGAGGTTTAGATGTTCATGATTTATTGAGTTTTATTTGAAGTTACAATTATCGAGGTCAGTGTTTGCTTTAGCTGGAGATGTATGTCTAAAAAGTGGTGGAGTGGGTAGAGGAAGGTGTATAATGAGAGAAAGAAGAGTGGAACAGGTAGAAAGAGATGAGCAGAGAGGAGGATGTGATAAAATGAGGAGGAAGTGTAATGAGAGAAAGGGTGAAAGATGTTGGAAAACTGTTTTTTTTTTTTTTTTTGTTTTTTTTTTACTTCAGTAAAAAATGTGTTATGTGTTTACTCAGGTTTCGTTTGTATTTTGTTTTGATATACAAAACAACAGAAGAAATCAGGAATGTCAGTGGCAATCAAATTATTACAGATTCATCTCAGTGTGGACTGCAGAGTGGCTCTGGCTGTATGAAAGGCAGACTGGGGCCAAAAGTATTAAACAGAACACGTGAAATTTGACCATGTCAACACGCACGTTTGTCTGTTTTAACGCGACAACACACAAAGCAGCCAGTAAATTTGCTGTATCAACAGTGCCTGTTGACACGGTCAAATGTCACACGTTCCATTTAAAGACTTCAAACAGTATCAAAACAAAGTTTTCAAACGAGGCCAAAGCCGGCTGTGATTACAGCACTGAATATATCAGTCTCATTCTCGTGTTTCAGTAGTGTGACAAGAACATAACGGTGCATTTCCACTACAGCATCAAATCTGCACTCTGTGCCGCTGGCATCGCTACAGCACCACTGCTTTGGTGCGTGTCAAATTTAGGGCAGAGCACACCTCTGAAAACAATGATTACACCCAGTTTGCATTTCATCTCCTTTTTTTTTATTTTTTATTTTTTTATTCACAAATAAAAAAAAAAAACAAACAACGAAAACAAAAACACAACCAACCCACAACAACCAACAAGAGACATATGCATTACATACAATGTTAATTAAGATAAACATATACAGAATGTACCTTCCAGCAATCTATAAAACCATATTAGTATTTCCAATTTAAACACACCCCACCTTTTTTTTTTTTTTTTACAAACTTGTGATATATTCTGAGGAAGATTATCAAAAAATGGGGACCACAAATTTTCAAATTCAGCTTCATTGCCATTACTGATGGCCCCAAGACATTCTTAAGTAAGAATTCTGAAAATCTTGTTATACCACTGGTCCACTGTTGGGAGCTTATCCTTAATCCAGACCTCAAGTATACATTTACGAGCCACAAATAATAATGCACTTGCCAGCTTGACCTGAAGACAAGACAGTACTTCTTCCCTAAAACCGCTGGATATCTTGCCAGCTCTTCAAAGTACTTTGTAAGAGAGGATTGTCACAAATTTCCGAGCCAATGGACTTCCATTCTGAGGTAATCACCAAATGTAAAGAGGAAGGGACGAACAAACCATGAATCTATTTCTGTTTCTGAAGTCTGTTGTAACCACTTCATAATAATGGTTAGAGAGAGTTGTGGGTAAACTGAATTAAGTATTTATTGATAAATGGAAGAAGCAAAACCGATTAAACTTAGCTTCAGGAATTAAGTACGGCTGGAGGTGGTGGTAATCAGGGTTTTCAGGCTGGAAGACAGGCTGATGAAGATTCACAAGAGCAAGGAGCATTGAGTCTGGTATCTAACGAGTAGATCTGACAACTGACAGAGAAAGTCCTGGGTATTTATAGAGGTGAGCAGTGATTGAGTGCAGGTGCCGGTGATCAGAAGGCTGGTGATTGTGAACGAGTAGGTGTGGTGAAGGAATCTGACCGTCCGGGTGTGGTACTGACAGTACCCCCTCCTCCACGGGCAGCTCCCGATGCCCGAAAGTGATGGCGAGGGCGGCCCCTAGGTCTGGGTGCAGGTCTTTCTGGGTGTTGTTGATGGAATTCGGAGAGTAGCGTAGGATCTAAGATATCCTTGCGTGGAATCCAAGACCTCTCCTCAGGACCATAGCCTTCCCAGTCTATGAGGTATTCGATCTGGCCCCCTCGCCGTCGGGAATTTAATATCTCCTTTACCCGATAGATGGATGGGTCTTCCAGGATCTCCGGAGGAGGAGGTACCTCAGTGCCGTCAGATTCTGTGGAGGGAGGAAGAGGAGGATTAGTGGCAGGTTTAAGGAGGGAAAAATGGAATGCAGGGTGTATGCGGTAGTGAGAAGGGAGCTGGAGCTGGTAAGTGACAGGGTTAAGTTACCTCTGGATGGGAAACGGCCCGATGTACCGCGGACTGAGTTTCTTGCAGGGCAGCCGGAGGCGGATGTCCTTGGTGGAGAGCCAGACTAACTCTCCAGGTTGAAAGGTGGGAGCTAGACGACGTCGGACATCCGCAAAGATCTTGTGACTCTGGACTGCGTGCTGGAGGTGTACATGGGCCGAGTCCCAGACCCTCTCACTCTCCCGGAACCAGTGGTCGACGGCTGGGACGTTACTGGGCTCTCCTGACCAGGGGAACAGAGCGGGTTGATAGCCCAGAACACATTGAAACGGAGTGAGGCCGGTGGTGGATTGTCTCAATGAGTTCTGGACGTATTCAGCCCAAGGAAGGTAACGGCTCCAGTCGTGCTGATCGGAAGAGCAATAGGCCCGGAGGTATCGTACGAGTTCTTGAATCTTCCGCTCAGTCTGGCCGTTAGTTTGAGGGTGGTAACCGGATGACAGGCTGACGGATATCTGGAGATTTCTGAAGAAGGCATGCCAGACACGAGAGATGAACTGTGGCCCCCTGTCAGACACAATATCTTCAGGTAGGCCGTGGTACCGGAAAATGAAATGAAGGAGGGCTTCAGCTGTTTCCATGGCCGTTGGTAAGCAATTCAGGGGTATGAATTTGCAGGACTTGGAAAACCTGTTTACGATGACTAGGATGCAGGTATAGTTGTTGGATGACGGTAAGTCTGTGACAAAATCAATGCCTATATGGGACCAAGGACGAGTAGGTATGGGTAATGGCACGAGTTTTCCACATGGTAACTGGCGAGGTGTGTTGGTCATGGCACAGACTGAGCAGGCACGGACATGTTGGGATACCTCGCTGGCCATTTGTGGCCACCAGAACCGAGAACGAAGGAGTGAGAGGGTCCTCTTGCTGCCTGGATGTCCAGAGCCTGGAGAGGAGTGAACGGAGTCCAAAAGGGCTGAGCGCATGGATGATGGAACGTACAGTTTGTCTTCTGGACCTCCCGGCGGAACTGGCTCCAGGGAAGTAGATTCCTGGAGCTGGCGATCGAGGTCCCAGATGATGGGGCAAAGGAAGTGCTCTGGAGGAAGGATGGGATCGGAGGTGGTCGGCAGGTCTGGCTGATGGAGGCGTGATAAGGCGTCGGCCTTAACATTCTTGTGGCCAGGACGATAGGTGATGGTGAAACGAAATCTAGAGAAGAAGAGGGCCCACTGAGCCTGGCGAGGGTTCAGTCGCTTTGCCTCTCTGATGTACTCCAAGTTACGGTGATCAGTGATTACGGAGAACGGATGTCTAGCGCCCTCGAGCCAATGTCTCCATTCCTCCAGAGTTTGATCGCCAGCAGTTCCCGGTTGCCGATGTCGTAGTTTTGTTCCGCCAAGGAGAACTTCCGAGAAAAGAAGGCGCATGGATGAAGTTTAGGAGGCTCTCCAGGGTATTGTGAAAGTACGGCTCCCGCTCCGATGGTGGAGACATCCACCTCCACGATGAAGGGCTCTTGTGGATCGGGGAGGACTAGAGCAGGAGCCGTACAGAAGGCGGATTTTAAGGAGGCAAAGGCTTGTGAGGCGGAGGGAGTCCAGATAAGGGTCTTCGGTTTCTCCTTCAGAAGGTTTGTGAGGGTGGCAGAAAGAAGGCTGAACTGGTTGATGAAGCGGCGGTAGAAATTGGCGAAGCCCAGGAAACGCTGTAGCTCTTTAACAGAGGTAGGTTGGGGCCAGTCCCAGATGGCTGCGACCTTGTTAGTATCCATGCTGATCCCGTCAGGGCCGATGACGTACCCGAGGAACTGGATGGTGTTTTGGTGGAACTCGCATTTCTCTGCCTTGAGGTAAAGGTGGTGTTGTCTCAGCTTCAGAAGGACCTGCGCAACGTGGTGGCGGTGTTCGGCCAGGTTCCGGGAATAAATCAGGATGTCGTCGATGTACACTACAACGAACTGATGGAGGAATTCCCGGAACACCTTGTTCATGAAGCTCTGGAAGACAGAGGGCGCGTTGACTAGCCCGTACGGCATAACCCGGTAATGGTAGTGGCCGGCAGGGGTGATGAAAGCGGTCTTCCATTCGTCTCCAGAGTGAATGAGGACGAGGTTGTAAGCGCTGCGAAGGTCCAACTTGGAGAAGATGCGAGCCCCACGCAGTTCCTCCAGGGCAGCTGGGACCAAGGGAAGAGGATAAGGAAATTTGATGGTCTGGGAATTGAGGACACGATAGTCAATGCAAGGTCGCAGGCCTTAGTCCTTCTTCTCCACAAAGAAGAAACTGGAGGCGGCTGGCGAGGTGGAAGGGACGATGAAATCTTGTTGGAGAGCCTCCTTAATGTACTCCTCCATGGCCTTCTGCTCCGGGATGGACAACGGTTAGATCTTACCCTTAGGTAATTTCGCTCCAGGCAGCAAGTCGATGGCGCAGTCCCATGGCCTGTGTGGTGGGAGTTTGGTGGCAGCCTGCTTGCTGAACACGTCCTGGAACGCCCGGTAGTCTTCGGGTATGGAGGTGCTCTTGTAGGATTCGGGACTCTCCACTAGGGTGGATTGTAGTTGCAGGTTGGGACTGGGAAGGTTTTGAAGGCAGGATTTATGGCACTCGGGACTCCAGCGGAGGATATCACATCTAGTCCAGTCCACCATCGGGGAGTGTTTGACGAGCCATGGGCGTCCCAGGACGATATCCACTGTGGCACCCTCCAACACCAGAAAGGAGATTTCCTCTGAGTGGAAGTTGCCGATTCGGAGTTGACAGACTGGAGATCGATGTTTTATGCGGCCGGGTCCCAGGGGCTCACCTCTGATGGTGTTGATACGGTATTGTGGTTCTTGAGGAAGAGCAGGGAGGTTCAAATCCTTTAAGGTGTTGAGCGAGATGAAGTTCCCCGAGGCACCAGAGTCGATAAGGGCTTTGACTGTGAAGATAGAATTTTTTATCAATAGCCGGACTGATAACTGAGACATGCTGATCACATCGGGAAAGACTTGCATGATACTCACAAAAGGTCTGGGAGGGCGAACTGGACAGGAGTTCAGGGCATGACCATTTTCCCCACAGTACAAGCAGAGCCCTTGGGACACACGGCGGAATCTTTCGGTTGCAGAGAGATGATATGAATCAGTTTGCATGGGCTCTGGTGTTGGAGGGATTTTCTCAGGGTTGGGCGAGGCGGCAAGTAGACCGTGAGATTCAGGGACACATGCTGACAGACGTTGAGCAATTTGAATGGTGGGGCTTCCAGACCAATTGCATCGTCAAAAATCACCAGCTGCTGTCTAATGCTGATGTTCAGGCCCTGGCGATACGCTGAGCAGAGCGCTGGCTCGTTCCATCCACTAAGGGTCGCCACAGTGAGAAAACGGAGGGTATAATCACTCACCGAAGAAGAACCTTGGCAAAGACGGTACAATTCATCCGAAGGAGACAGTTTTCCGGTGGCTTTTCCAAATACTTCTTTGAAATGTTTGACGAAGGAGGTGAGACTACCAATAATGTGATTTTCCGCTTGCCACAGTGCGTCCGCCCAATCCAGCGCTCTGCCCGACAGCAGACTGGTGATGAACGCAGTTTTAGATCGCTCCGTCGGGAAACGCTGAGGTTGCATCTCAAAATACAAGGTGCACTGAAGCAGGAAGCCGTTACATTTAGCCGCCTTGCCCAAATAACAAGCAGGTAAGGCCATGGGACTTCCAGAGGCAAGCGGGGTAGTACTCGGTTGAAACTGGTGAAGTGACAGGAGAGGATCCGAAGAGGGGCGAACAGACATGATGAGGGAGTCTGTTTTCTTTGGTCAGATCTTCTGTCAGGGTTCCAGAGAGAGAGAGAGAGAGTTGTGGGTTAACTGAATTAAGTATTTATTGATAAATGGAAGAAGAGAAACAAAGAAGGTTCAGTTCAAACATAACATCATGACCTAAAACAAACAAACAAAAACAAAACCGATTAAACTTAGCTTCAGGAATTAAGTACGGCTGGAGGTGGTGGTAATCAGGGTTTTCAGGCTGGAAGACAGGCTGATGAAGATTCACAAGAGCAAGGAGCATTGAGTCTAACTAACGAGTAGATCTGACAACTGACAGAGAAAATCCTGGGTATTTATAGAGGTGAGCAGTGATTGAGTGCAGGTGCCGGTGATCAGAAGGCTGGTGATTGTGAACGAGTGGGTGTGGTGAAGGAATCTGACGGTCCGGGTGTGGTACTGACAGGTACAATAATCTAGGAAGTACATTCATTTTTTAGTTTACTCTGCCTATCCAAGAAATTGGAAGGTCTATCCAACAATCTAGATCATTTTTTCACTGTTTTCAGGACTGAAACTAAATTAAAATTGAACAACTTTTTAAGATTCAGAGAAAAATTAACACCCAAATAGCCAAATCCCTTAGGTGACCACTTGAAGGGAAACATTAGAGATGGGGCAGAGTCTCCCCACTTACCCAATCAGAGTTGCCTCTGATTTATTAAAATTAATCTTGTAACCCGAAAAATAACTAAAGCTATCTATCAGATCAGTCAAGGCTGTCCGTGATTAATGAGGTGTTTGCTTGGTACAATAAGGAAGGGAGACACCCTGATTCAAAGTAATGTATATACATATTATGAAGCTGATCGATTATCATGTCCCTACATTCCTTATAAAATTCAGGAATAAAACCATCAGGCCCTGGCGACTTTCCACTTTTAAGGGGCCTAATGGCATCTATAACCTCCTGCTTAGAAACGCATTTACACACAGTGTTTACTGTCTTCTTCCAATAAGATTGGAAGAGGAATGTTCTCCAAAAACGTACTAATTTGAATGCCAGGATTTATAACATCGGAATAATAGAACTGTTGATAATAGTCCCTCATTGTTTTATTAATAGGTTTAGTGGTCACCTGCAAAATGCTATTTGAATCTTTGAGGGCTGCAATAATATTAGAACTTGGTCTCGTTTTTGCAAGCCTCGCTAACAGACGCCCTGGTTTATTTCCTAATTCGTACAGTCTTTGTCTTGCATAAAATACGTCACTTTCTGCTTTCTGAGTTAACAGCTGCTTCAGTGCCAGTGGCTGTAAGCTCTCTGTGCAGCTTATTACTAGGTGAATTTTTAAATTTCCTATCAAGCTCCTCTAATTTTGACTGTAAATTCAGCTGTGTCTGCAAGACTGCATGTTTCTTAGCTGAGGCATAAGAAATGATAGACCCCCTAAAAAGCCTTCCCTGTGTCCCAAAGGAGGGATGCACTCATGTTATCGGTACTGTTCGTTTCCAAAAAAAAAGTCCATTGGCTCTTCAAATATTGCAAAAAAATTTCACCATTTAAAAGAGTAGAATTCAACCGCCAAGATTTGAATATTGGGCATCTATATGGTGGTACTATACTCATCGTTACAGGAGCATAGTCTGACATATTAATTCTATGTTAATTCTGTCTAAAACCAGTCTTGATGTTAAAAAAATAATCAATTCTTGAGAATGTCTGATGACAAAAGTGTAATCTTTCTCAATTGGCTGCCTTACTCTCCAGGCATCAAATAAACTAAGATCATTACAAAACCTCTGAAGCGCTTGTGCTTTTTTGGAATAAACCTTTTTAGGTGGCTTTTGATCCAATTCAGGATTCAGAACACAACTGAAGTCACCATCCAAAATAAGAAATGGTTTAATATGCTTTGACACCTCATTGACCAAACCAGAAAAAAAAAAAAAAAAACTTCTCGAAATTGTTTGGAGCAAAAATTGAACTGAATACCACAAATTCACCGTAAAGAGTCCCTGTAACCAAAACAAACCTTCCTACTGAATCAGATATAACTTCCCCCAACATAAATGGTAAATGTTAATGGATAAGCACTCAGAAACGTACATCAAAATCTTGCCTTGCCTACTTTTCATAGCGATTGGTTGTCGCCTGGCGTTTTTCGCTCGAGATTTGCATAAAGTTCAGGAATGCTCAACCTTTTTGACGCACAGCTTTCAATCCCATAATGCACCACGTGTGAGCATTTGAGCTCAACTTTAATAGGAATGAATTGGAAACACTCGCTACGTGCCGGTGGAAATGCAACGGCATCAGGCTCAGTCCTTTGTGGCTGGCCTCTCTAAATTTTAATACAGTTAAAAACGCTTCGAAAACGTCTAATTTGATAGTTAAACATGTGTATGTTATCATTCCTAAATAGGGCGCACTCGTTTGAAAGGACACAATTAACTTGTGTCCACCAAAAAGTTTTTAGCCAACCAAAAATGTCAGGCGCTCTTCTGAAAACGGCCAGCCGGTGGCGCTCGAGAACGCTTTCGTGGCACAGCGTTTTTCCAGCCGAAAAGCTTTGGTTGCTATGATTTCGAATATCCACAGTGGCAACGTATTACTAGCATCTCATTTTTAAGAATTCCCGCCCCTCCTCTTTTTACGGTTGGGTAAGTGACAGTGACGAGCGCTGTGTTTTGCAATTATAAACTCAGCTATAAAAAATAAAAATAAATAAAATAGAGGGCAAGGGCAAATGGACTTGTACTTATTATGGCAGTGCATCAAAATTCAGTGTCATCAATTTGTCAGAAAGAACACAAAACCTTTTACGCACCATTTCCACGTGGTAGAGAGCAGGTGTACTTTTCTTTCGTACCAACTAACATTTTGAAAATACGAACATTTTCATGAATTCGAAAGTTTACGTCAGAACGGCTTTATGAACGATTTACACAAAAATCCGTTCTGCTCCTGCTTCATGAATGAGGCCCTATGTCTCTCCTCATCAATTCAACACACATTCTGAAAATATGTTCCTGGTCTCTTCATCCCAGTGTGAAGCGATAGTCCATCCAAAATGGAAATTCTCTCATGATGTTCTCACTCTCCTGCTGTCCTAGATGTACATGACATACTTTCTTAAGATGGCCACAAACAATTATTTTTAGTCCATATAATTAAAATGTACAGGACTGCTTTAGAAACCACACAAAGTAAACAATGGTCATGCTTAAAATATTAATATTTGTATTTTTCTTACACATGCCTATTGTTGCGGTATACTCCCCTACCTGGTTGGTACAGTGTTGACAGTTTGAGGGGCACCTCAGGCGATGAGGACAGAAAGGCAGTGGCTTTAGCCGCTTTAACTGAGGTGGACGATGACATCACTGAATCATTGATGAACTGACTTTAACTGAAAATTGAGTTTACTATTGTCCTTTTGCATTATTACACACAATTGTTCTTATTTAACACTGTAAAACTGCTAGGACACAATCTGAATAGGTGAAAGCGTTATATAAATAAAGGTGACTTGACTTGACTTAGCCACCAAGCCATGTGCATGTCCCATGTCCCTGGATATTCTTTAGGAGAGTTTTTCTACAGACCCTGAGAGTATTTGTAGCAGCTATTGCTAATTACCATGTGCAAAAAGGGGGTATTCTTTTGGGGACTTGGGGTTTCTCATTTTATGCATGGAATGAGAAGTTTGAGGCCTTTCTGCCCTGTGTCTTTTTACTTCTGGTTATCTGTCTGTAGTCTTAGAAGGACTGTTGGCCTTAACATCCATGGCCTTAACATCAAGTGCATTGATAACTTGCAGGCTTTATGAGCAGTGTGTTCATCTTGTCTGAATTTTGATCCATGCCTAGTTAAGGTATTTTCCAGCCTGTATCTAAGATTGCTTCTGTGCCCTTTTTGCTGATTATATAGCAGTTTTAAATGTAATAAATTGAATTATAAGAAAATGTGCTGCTCTGTTAAAGATGGAACTGTATATAGGCTTGTAACTTGTTTTTAAAACTATTAGAATAAAAGTGTTATAAAATCTCAAAAATCTTTCTCTTTCTTTTTCCTCCCTTTCTCCCTCAGCCTGGATAAGGGTTTTCCATTCGTGGGGCAGGTGGGTGTGGAATCTAAAGTCATTCCAGGACTGGATAAAGGAGTTCAGGGCATGTGTGTAAACGAGCGAAGAAAGATCACCATACCTCCTCACCTTGCATATGGAGTCTTGGGAGCTGGTAACACTGCCTTTTTTTTTTCTTAATAAATAAATACATCTTCTAGTATGAGACAGATGCCAAAAAACTGAATATTTCTTAATTAGTTCACAGTGGTCCTAATATAGATTTTTGTTCATTAACATGTACAAAATGTACTGGAAATTCACAAATTCTGATTTATTCCACACCATGATAAATAATTTGATATAGTGTTAAACTGCAGAAAGAAAATGGAACTGTTGTGGAACTACTTCATTAACTTATAGAGTGATAGAATGTATCAAAATTATGATTTTATGGGAAACAATTATTAAAATGTCTTAAATTCTTTAAGATAGCTGCAAACAGCAATGACAGTCACTTGGTGGCACCATTACTCTGTGGCTTTAGGACAATAATACAAAGTAAAACTCAGGTAGTCTTTAGTTGGTAGCAAATATTACAGACGTATTCTTAGAGGTCTGGGAAAAAAAGTGCACAGCAACACAAACTGGTGTGACTGTAACACATTTTTTTTTTTTTTTTAAATTTGTGGGAAAAAAGTCAATAATTTGACTACATGCAAAAAAAAAAAAAAGAAGGGGGGGGGGGGGCAATTAATGATTTTACCTAAAACATTAGCCCCCATTTTCAATAAATTCAAAATTCAATTTAACTGCGGCTTCAAATTATCCCAAATGTGGTTGTAAACGATCCCAGCCAAGGATAAAGGGTCTTATCTAGCGTAACGATTGGTTATTTTAATAATACAACTTATATACTTTTTAATGCCAAACGCTCGTCTTGTCTTACTCTGCCTGGACTGTTTTTGTTACTTTTCATGACAGTTAGGGTCGAAAAAAAAACCTCCCATCTCATGTTCTCCCTCCACTTCAAAATCATCCTCTATCGCTGTTTTACCTTTTTTGTTCAGGGTGTTTGATCTTTTTTTGCATGTTCACTTTGCAAAGACTGGAGTGGTACTTCTGCAGCGATGTAGGATGATTGTGAAATGATTTTTTAAGTTGAGGGAGAGTTTTTCGACATACCCTAACTGTCTTGAGTCAGATTACACAGAGTTCAAGGACTGCAAGGCAAGACGAGCATTTGAGAATAAAAATTATTTAAATTGTATTTTTTTAATGTAAATAACTGATCGTTTCGCTAGGTAAGACCCTTCTTCCTCAGCTGGGATCGTTACAACCGCTTAAAAATAAGTTTGAAGCCGTATTTAAATTTTGGAAGTTTAAAATCGGGGCACCATATCAGTCCATTATATTCCTCAAAAAACATAATTTCTTTACGACTGAAGAAAGAAAGACATGAACATTGTGTGTGAACAAGGGGGTGAGTACATTATTTGTAAATTGTTGTTCTGGAAGTGGACTTCTCCTTTAATGGAAACTTACCCTGACTGATCTTAAAATATGTCAGTGCCATTGTTTTGTCTCAAGATGCACACCAGTAGTGTTTTTACCTAAAGCATGTTTATAAAAAAAACTACTTAGATGTTCTAATTGAACTATGGCCTGATCCTTGCTTACTTAACCCCTGTCTGTGAAACTTGGTCTAGAAGTGTAAAATAGACACACCCACTCACTCACAGATGTGGAATTAAAAGCTGACTTTGAAACTGTATACCAATTAGTTGAGCCAGAAGACATTTTTTTTAAAGAGACCATATGTTTTCCTTTTCCTTTTGTGTGTAAGGTGCTTCTATTTGTGTATGTATTAGATCTGCAATGTTATAAATCTAACAAAGAACACTGTTCCAGACCTGCCTAAAATATATTGATCGAAGTTCAATATTAATTGAACTCAAATATCTATGTCACAGCCCTCGATCTCCACCAGTACTCCCTCGGGGACGGGAGATGTTGCCGGCTCACGCACCTGGTCAGAAAATAATTAGGCTCAGGCTCTGGGACAGTGATCGGCTCAGTCGCGAGTTCTTACGCAGAATCTCGTGTCAGGCAGCTGTACGGGTAATTCATTAGGTGGGTGAGATTTAGAAAGTCCCTCGTAATTATCTTGAGAGAGCGATCCCTTTGCCCCAGGCAGAGGAGCATTATCCATGGCAGGGAAAGGGGAAAAACGCCACAAACTTTAGCTTTTGTGGCCGGGTGTTCTGTTACAGAGCTGTGCACAACGCAGCAGTAATCCAAGAAACAGTCTTTTAATAATAACTCCAACAGAGAATTACCACAAGGAATCCAGGAGCAGGGGTAGCACAACACAAAACATAGCAAATAATCAGCAACTGACTAGAAGAGAAAAGGGAGTATAAATACTAAAGCAAGTGAGGGACTAATGGACTTAATTAAAGGAACACAGGTGAACACAGTTCTTTATGCATTTGCAGTTGACCTATCGGTAAGCCCCTCCCCTCAAACGTAGATGAGCCAATAGCAGTTGAGTATCAGTTGCACGGGGAGTGAAACTCGGACATCTTTAGGTTACAGCACCATAGAGAATCATTGGAAGATCTAAAGCTCTCATCGGTTTGATGATACAAAAATGGTAAAACAATGTCCCTTGGGTACTTGTAACACTGATTACAGGTATAGGCAATGTAATTTGGAATTTATTTTATTATTTAACTTTAAATGTTAACTAAAAACTTTAAGGTTAAATGTTTTACATTTTACAGTGCGATACATGAACAGCGTTGATCCTGGATGTCCTCTGTGATCATGGTGACCGTAACATGAGGCTTCTCCTGTTTGCATTGTTATCTGTAAACACTCGCTTCCAAATTAATTTTTACTTTTATATATCCCTCTGTGGCATATTTAAGTACCACCTGAATGCTCCTGTAAAAATTTATCAGGGCCCAGTTGCTTGAGCACCCTTAAATGCATTGACTTAGTATCCCTTAGTCATAGACTGTAAAAAACATGGACGTAGTGTCTGTGACGTCACCCGTAGATTTCTGAAGAGCATTTTTGAAGCTCTTAGTGGGCGGGAGTCAGCCGTCGCCATCTTGGAATCGCGTCATTGCACGTCACTCCCGGATAATCGAAAATGAGCTAATAGGCGAGACGTGGGTTGAGCTGGTTGCTGAAACCACGCCCGCCTAGCGCGACGGTGGTGACAGCAGCGACAATCCACCTGTCACTTAAGTGGCCACGCCCTAAATTATGCAGAACTTTAAGGCTTAATATAAATTAAACGGATGAGTTATAAAAAAATTCACCCCCCTCACAGTTGACATGAAGGGCAAAAATAGCTATATAGACCAAAATCACTTTTTGTACCAGGCTGTAAACATATTTTTTTCTGCTGTGAAGTTGGGCATTTTAACATGGGGAGTCCATGGGATTGACTCCCTTTTGCAGCCAGTCTCTAGCAGCCAGTCGATGAATTGCAGTTTTAGTCACTTCCGTGTTGGCTTCAAGAGGTAGACCAGGAGGTTGCCACTTGCCCTTAGTATGAGTTATGACACATCCCACAATAAACAGAACATAACAGACCACTGTTTAAAATTTACTACAACTATACAGCTGGACTACAATATTTGAGTTGAAGAGAGGACAACATAGAATGTCCTAAAATTTGAACACATGGATCTCTATGCAACACCCTCTTTCACTGCTTGGAAAAGTAACCACTGATGTTTCAGCTCACGGAAGAACCACTGAAGCAACATTCTGTGTGGTTCAAGCTAATCATGACTCTCTATTCAGTCATAGAACAGCCTCAGAACTTGGACTCATTCACGTTGTTTACTCTGCGGACATACTTCAGCCATGGGTCTCACCCATTGTAGTAAAGCCCAAAAATCCAGAGGAGATATGCATTTGTATTAACATGCGCTTGCCAAACCAAGCTATACTCAGAGAGAGAGAGACACACACATTTGACCAATGGTAAATTACATCATCCACAATCTCAGTGGAGCTGTGATGTTCTTTAAACTGGAGCTTACTTCAGGTTATCACAAGCTTGAGCTAGCACCAGTCCAGACACATCACAACATTTTCAACCCATGTTGGACTTCAAAGGTACACAAGGCTCGTCTTTGGTATCCCATCTGCAGCTGAAGTTTTTCAAAATACCATTCAACAAGGAATCCCTGGAGTCAGTTATTTTAGTGACGACATCCTGGTATATGGCACCACAGTAGACGCCCACAACGGATCCCTCAAAGCAGTTTTTCAAAGACTGCAAGATTCATTCCTGACTATTCCTAAATCACACATCCTTTGAGGGAACTCACAAAGAAAGACTCTGACTGGCTTTGTAGCAAAGAGAGAGCAAGCAGATTTACTGACAACCCTCAAAGAAAGACTAGTCAGTGCCCGGTGATGAGCTGCTTCCATCTTAAAAGAGAAACCAACATTCCCTGTCGAGCATCAACTGTTCACAACAAACATCAACCGCTTCAGATGTCGGAGTTACCTGAAGGTCCGTGGCAGAATGTCTCTGTTGACTTTTGTGGTCTGTTCCCCTCTCGTGACTATCATCTAGTTGTTTTGGATGAATATTCCACATTCCCCTTTGTAGATAACACCATCAACATCAGCACACTCAGTCAATCCATTATTGGACAAAATATTTTCCACAGCAGGCATTTCCGAAATAATGAAGTCTGACAACGAACTTCATAACCCACCTTGCCATTCACCATCGCAAGATCATCTTTACTGGCCACAAGCCAATGGTGAGGTTCAGAGATTCATGAGAACCCTCAAAAAGGCAACATCCACAGCCACTGTTGAAGGAAAATCATGAATCATGGAAACAAGAGTTCCACAAATTTCGGAGAATTATAGAGCAACTCCTCATCAAACTACAGGGACATCTTCGGCTAAACTACTGTTTGGCAGACCCATCAACATTAAATTACCAGCCTTGCACAGTCCAGTGATTAATGACACACTTCGGGTCACAGATGTGTTGGTCTGAAGTCATTTCAATTACTAGGCCAGGAGTTATATTTTAAAATGTATTTTCCTGTCATGCTAAAGCTCCATTACTCCAACCTTAAGTGTAACTAAACTTTTGTTGCTCAAAAAACATTTTGTTAGAACTGTGAATTAATATATGAAATAATTTAAAATAGAAATCTTTATTAATATTATTAAAGGGATAGTTTACCCAAAACTGAACATTTGAGTCATTTTGCTTCATAGTATGTTTTTTTTTTTTTCAATAACCGAAAGCCACTTACTATAGCTAAAAAATCGTAACTGTTCTGCTGAATTAAAAAAAATTACCTACATCTTGAGTGAGCATTTTCCCATTTCTTTATCCCTTTAAATTCCATTCATTCCATTCAAGATGGTGCCGCAGATGGCAGTCATAGTGCTTTGCTCTCCAGTTGTTTTAGTGTTTTTGTTAGTTATTCCTGTTTTTTTGTTTCTCAAACATGATCAGGTTTATGATCAATGAAAGGTGGTATACAGATGTAAGAGTGTTAAAGAAGATGTGCTGTCCCGATCTAGAAGTGCTTTTCATTAACTGTAAGCCATTGTTCGTTCTTGTAAGTGTCTACATTCCACCGCAAGCACATGTGAGCCTGGCTTTAAAGAAACTCGCTGGTCAGATTGCAGAGACAGAACAACAGCACCCGGACTCTGTTATTATCATTCTTGGGGACTTTAATAAAGCAAATCTCTCCTGTGAACTGCCAAAATACAGGCAGCCTATTACATGTCCCACCAGAGCAGGGCCGTGTACGGGGGGTGGCCTGGTGGCTAGAGTCACTGCCCTCATCAGCTGAGGTGCCCCTCTCACCAATCCCCCCATTACCCCAGCTCAACGTGTTCTGTTACCGCTCTGCTAAGGATCCATTGATTCCACTAAATAATCTGCTCCGTGTTTTCCCACCTGCTCCACAGCCTCACTGACAATATGTATGTCACTTTATGGACACAACAGTTTCCGAAGGTTGTTGCATTACCAGGTAGATGCATGTGATCTTCAAGATAAGGGGAAATGATGCAGAAGTACAGTGAAAGTATCTAAAGTAATTTCAGAATGTTTCCTATCATTTTAAATGATCAGAATGTATTTATGACAAAGGGTTCTAAAAAAAAAGTGCTCCATGCCTCAATTTGCCATGATACTTCCCCACTGGCTCAACCTACCCCACTCTCCCCTACTTCCATTGAAGATGCGGCACAAGCAGGCTCAGAGAGTAAGGGAGAGCCCACTCTTATCAAAACATCTAAAATAAAGTCTGACATTATTACAGAATGTGCTGTCTTCACTTTTATGTGTAATGTACTGTATGGTGTTTGTTTCGTTTTGTAAGCTGTGCTTTTGATTTATTTAAAAGGTGACATCTAGTGGCGAAACATTTTATTGCACTATTCTTTAGAACGTAACCGGATGTTTAAATAGTAATAGAAGAAGAGACTGTGATCGGCATCCAGAGACGCGTTGTTGTTTGCTTTCAGTCCTTGTGATAGAAACGACCGTAAGTTATTCATTTTATTTTGAAAACATCTGCAATACTTCTTTTGTGTTAGATTGATTAAAGAGGTTCAGTATTTACGTTTAAAGCTTGACGTTCGGTTCTGAAATCCGCTAACAAGCTGTGTAATCGTTTTCATATAGATGCACGTCATTAATGTGCTTCGATTGTTTATTTAGCTGATTGAATATGTCAGTTGATGTTTACAAATGTGGAAGATGTATATTATTTGTGATATTTTGTAA
Source organism: Labeo rohita (assembly GCF_022985175.1). Taxonomy (NCBI): domain Eukaryota; kingdom Metazoa; phylum Chordata; class Actinopteri; order Cypriniformes; family Cyprinidae; genus Labeo; species Labeo rohita. The sequence goes on along the minus strand of NW_026129590.1, from coordinate 780,647 downwards.
TCATTTTGTAATTTCTACCTTTGTATTTTTCCTTTTAGTTTTACAAGTGAATCAAGTAAAGTGTGCATCACATGCATCAAGAAGAAAGTGTGATGGTGCTTTATTTCCGTTAACTATCTGTCAAAGCTTTGGTTCGGAACACCACTGCCAGGGCAGAATAGTAAAAGGTCGTCTACGCTACGGGAGAAGACAAGCAAGCGCAATCTTAGCAAGTTACACTGTGATATCAAGATGGACAAGTCACAGCCTAGCAAAAATGTAGAAGAAGCTGACCAAGCGCTAGAAATAGAATCACGGTCAGGCAGATCACATCGGTCTACAAGATCTTCAGCCAGTGCAGCTGCCACCACAGCAAGAGCTAAAGCGGCAGCATGCAAAGTAAAAGCCTCGTATGCAGAGAAAGAAGCCATCATGATGCGAGAACGTGCTCAACTAGAAGAGCATCAACAAAAGATATTAGCGGAAACGGCACGTAGGAAAGCAGAGGTTGAGGCTGAACTGTATGTATTGAAACTGCAGAAAGAAGCTGTAGCAGCATCTAAAGAAGCAGATGTTTACGACGCTGCAGTTCTCAGAGAAGATGAACTAGGTGAAGACCTAGAAAAACTTTCATGTATTTCGAACAAAACTGAACGCACCAGAGAGTATGTGCAGACACATTCTCAGCTACCAAATGTTCCTAATCTGACTTCTAATTCGCAACATGAGAGTGAGAATTCTCAGTATGTGACACGAAGTTATGTTGAAGGCTCACTTAGCTCCCACTCACCGACAAAGAAAGAGGAGTCTAAAGCCGAGATAGTTCCTATGGAGCAGGAACACACAGTTCAACACAGCTTCCAGTGCTCTCCTTCAAAAGTTAAGAGTGATCCATTTGAGGGAGATGATGAGGTGAGGCATCAAAGCTATCCAGTAAGAATACAGTGTGAATCAGACCCGCTCTCACGAGAACCTGCTGGGTGCTCGACACCAGCGCCACACGTCAATGACTTCACTACATATCTGCTGAGGAAAGAAATGGTGAGTTCAGGCTTGTTTCAGTTTGATGACTGCCCTGAAAATTACTGGGCGTGGAAAACGTCTTTTCAAGCTGTAACCAGTGAACTTAATTTAACTAGTAGGGAGGAGATTGACCTTCTCATTAGATGGCTCGGTCCTGATTCCTCTAATCATGCCAAACGAATCAAATCAGTTTATGTCAGTAATCCCACCTCGGGAGTTGGAGTGATATGGCGTCGCCTAGAAGACTGCTATGGTTGTCCGGAAGTCATCGAGCAGGCAATGTTAAAAAGACTTGATGCTTTCCCTCGTATCACAAACAAAGACATCCATCGTCTTCGGGACCTTGGAGATTTGCTGCTTGAGCTGCAGTCTGCAAAAGAGAGTGGTCGTTTGCCTGGACTTGCTTACCTCGACACAGCACGAGGAGTAAACCCCATTGTGGAAAAACTTCCATTCGGTCTCCAAGACAAATGGATTACGCAGGGTTCCAGGTACAAAGAAGACCATAAAGTATATTATCCTCCTTTTAAGTTCTTTGTTGAGTTTGTTTGTCGACAAGCAAGAACCAGAAACGATCCTAGTTTTGCACTTGCTTCATCCAGCTGTTTGAGCAGCATGAAAGCCGACGCAGCTGCCAGGTCGAGTAACAGAGCTTCTGTCTTTGTCAAGAAAACTGAAATAACGGTTGCGCAATCAAACCAAGACGGAACCCTGGAAAAGAATGTAGAACCGAACAAGGTCTGCACTGCACAATAAGCCTCATCCACTTCACAAATGTCGAACATTCAGGAGCAAGCATCTGGATGAACGAAAAGCACACCTGAAGGAAAAGTCCATCTGTTTTAAATGTTGTGCTTCCACCAAGCATGTTGCAAGAGACTGTACAGCATTGATCAAGTGCCGGGAATGCAATAGTGATCGACATGTTGCGGCCATGCATCCTGGACCTGCTCCATGGTCTGTTGAGGCGCCTGAGTCAAAAGCAGAACAAAGCAAAGAAAACGCAGGTGAGGACACAGCTGAGGTCACCAACAAGTGCACGGAGATTTGCGGAGATGTTAGTAAGCCCAAATCATGTTCAAAGATCTGTCTCGTGAAAGTTTATCCCTCTAATCAGTATGCAAAGGCCAAACGCATTTATGCTGTACTGGATGAGCAGAGTAATAGATCTTTGGTGAAGTCACAGTTCTTTGATCTGTTCAACATCGATAGCAGTTCTTCCCCTTACACACTGAAGACGTGTTCAGGCATAGTATCTACGGCGGGGAGAAAAGTAAGTGGATTCTCTGTCGAATCACTTGATGGAAAAACAGTAGTTGCTCTTCCACCCTTGATAGAATGCAACAGCTTACCAGACGATAGATCCGAAATCCCTACGCCTAAGGTAGCTGTGCATTTTCCCCACCTCACTGTGGTGTCAGATAAAATCCCACCTTTAGATCCTAGTGCTCCTATCCTTCTCCTCTTGGGACGAGATGTTCTTAGTGTGCACAAAGTGCGTGAACAACGCAATGGACCCCACAACACACCATATGCACAGCGCTTAGACCTGGGCTGGGTGATAGTGGGAGAAGTTTGCCTTGATGGCATTCATCGTCAATCGAGTGTGAACGCTTACAAGACCAACATACTTCTCAATGGACGAACTTCATACTTCTCTTCGTGCACAAAGGGCATCAGCGTCGTAGAAAAAGCTGAGTCACCTCTTTTGTCATACATACCTGACCCACCATGTTCTCTCAAATCTAACAAGAGCTATTCAATGAGTTTAAAGGAGGATGTGTTCTTTAGATCTCCAGACGACGATAAAGCAACTCTATCTGTGGAGGATAAGGTCTTTCTAGACATAATGAATAAAGAGGTGTACCTTGACGAGGATAGCCACTGGGTGGCACCACTTCCATTCCGTTCCCCAAGGATTCAACTCCCAAATAATAGAGAGCAAGCTAAGCAGAGGCTAAGCTATTTACAGCGCACTCTCTCAAAGAAACCAAAAATGAAAACGCATTTCTTTGACTTCATGCAGAAGGTGATCGAGCATAAACAAGCAGAACTGGCTCCACCCTTGAAATCGGGGGAGGAATGTTGGTATTTGCCGATTTTCGGTGTTTACCACCCCCACAAACCTGACAAAATAAGGGTGGTTTTGATTCGAGTGCTCAGTTTGGGGGAGTTTCCCTCAATGACGTTTTGCTGAGTGGTCCTGACCTCAACAACACCCTTTTGGGTGTGCTGTTGCGCTTTCGTAGGGAGAAAATAGCTGTGATGGCAGACATAGAACAAATGTTCTATAGCTTCAAAGTAAAAGAGCCGCATCGCAACTATCTTCGCTTCCTTTGGCACAAAGACAACTGTCCAGAAAAGGAGATAATTGATTACAGAATGACTGTACACGTCTTTGGCAATAGTCCGTCTCCAGCGGTCGCAATATATGCCTTGAGACGAGCAGCGGAACTCGGCAAAATGGAGTGCGGAATAGATGCTAAGAACTTTGTGTTGCGCAACTTCTATGTAGATGATGGTATCACGTCTGTCCCAACTGAAAGAGAAGCCATTGATCTCCTAAAGCGCACACAGACAATGCTATCTAAGTCAAGCTTGAACCTGCATAAAGTGGCCTTCAACAGTGCTTCGGTGATGGAAGCATTTCCTTCTAGCGAAAGAGCCAAAGATCTCAAAGACCTAGATTTCAGTAAAGATGCAATACCTCTCCAACGCAGCCTTGGTATAAGTTGGAACCTCAAGACAGACTGCTTTATGTTTAAAGCCTTTCAGGAACACAAACCCTTCACTCGAAGAGGGATCCTTTCCACCGTCAATAGTTTATATGATCCTCTCGGGTTCGTCTGTCCAATCACTATGCAAGGCAAAGCTCTAGTGAGGGAACTTTCAACAATCCAGCAGGATTGGGACACCGTTCTTCCATCAGAAAAGGAAGATCCATGGAAGGCATGGATTTCATCTTTAGCAGAGCTTGACCGATTGCAAATACCCCGAGCTTATGTGTCAACCTCAGTGTGCAGAGCTCAACATCGTGAGTTGTGCATTTTCTCAGATGCTTCTACTTAAGCTATTGCTGCGGTAGCATACCTCCGAGTGATGGACTCAAATGGACAGCCTCATGTGGGGCTTGTAATGGGAAGATCCAAGTTAGCCCCCTTTCCAGCGCATACTGTTCCGCGCCTCGAGTTATGTGCTGCAGTGCTGGCTGTGGAGTTGATGGAATTCATAAAAGGAGAAATTGACTTGGAGCTTCACAACGTCCATTTTTATACGGATAGTCGCATAGTGCTCGGTTACATTCACAATGTTACACGCAGATTCTATATGTATGTGGCTAACAGAGTTGCATGCATAAGGAAAGCCACAGAACCCAATCAGTGGCACTACGTCTGTTCTGAGCAGAATCCAGCGGATCATGCCAGTAGGTTCGTGCCAGCAGCCCACTTACCTCTTACCAACTGGTTTTCAGGTCCAGAGTTCCTTAGGAAATGTGGTCCTGTGGGATGTAGTGTGGAGGAATCCTATGGACTTGTCCAAGCAGAAGAGGATGTTGAAATTCGCCCTCAAGTGAAAGTCCTGGCAACTGACATTACTGGGCAGTCTCTAGTCTCAAGCAGATTCCAACGTTTCTCGAGATGGAGGTCTTTGGTGAGAGCTGTCACAACTCTTACTCATATCACAAAATCCTTCTCAAATCTCCACCTAACAATCCTTGTCGAAAGTGGCATTGGTGTGCAAAGACCTCAGATGTTGAGACCTCACAAGCTAAGTCGACCATAATTAAAACTGTACAGCGAGAAGTGTTCAGAGAAGAGTGCGAGAGTCTGACCAAGTATGGTAAAGTCTCACAGCGTAGCGCACTCCTAAGACTTGACCCTTTTGTGGACAAGGAAGGTCTGTTAAGAGTCGGGGGTCGCATTCAATGTGCTGACATCTCAGATCCAGAGAAGCATCCCTTGATACTTCCGCCCAGCCATCATGTGACTGATCTTTTAATTCAGCATTATCATGATCAAGTGGCTCACCAAGGCCGCCATTTTACGGAGGGCGCTATACGTAGTGCAGGTTTGTGGATTGTCAGTGGCAAAAGACGCGTTTCAAATATTATCCACAAATGTGTCCTATGCAAGAAGCTGAGAGGAAAAATGGAGAGTCAGAAGATGTCAGCTTTGCCCCCAGACAGGGTTTCTGTAGATCCACCTTTCACACACACAGGTCTTGATGTTTTTGGACCTTTCACTGTAATGACGCGCAAGACAAGAGGGCACAACATTGAGAACAAGCGATGGGCCATTATATTCAGCTGTTTAAGTACTAGGGCAGTTCACTTGGAAGTCATGGAGTCTCTATCAGCATCAAGCTTTATTTGTGCTTTGCGACGTTTTTTGGCTGTCAGAGGGCCAGTGAAGCATTTTCGTTCAGATAGAGGGACAAATTTTGTTGGAGCAATGAAAGAACTCCAAATTGACAGTAGTGACTCGGAACTGAAAGGTTTCTTGCGGAATCAAAGCTGCACCTGGACATTCAACGCTCCACACTCCTCTCATATGGGGGGTGTGTGGGAAAGAATGATCGGGTTCGCCAGACGTATTCTGGAAGCGCTCTTGGTGAAAACTCCCACAAGACTCACACACAAGGTCTTAACAACCTTAATGGCAGAAGTCATGGCCATTATGAATTCCCGTCCTTTAACCCCAATTTCAACAGATGCAAGTATGCCTCAAGTGCCCCTACTCCACCAGGAAACTTTGAGTTAGGACACTTGCACAAAAGTCAGTGGCGTCAAGTCCAGATGTTAGCTGATTCATTCTGGAAGCGATGGAAGCAGGAGTACTTGTCCACCTTGCAATCCAGAAGGAAATGGACCGAGGAGAGAGATAACATTCAGGAAGGAGACGTTGTTCTGTTAAAGGATGGGGAAGCTAAGCGCAGTGAGTGGCCAATTGGTCTCATAACAAAGACTGTAGCCTCATCTGATGGGAAAATTTGGAAGGTTATGGTGAAGACTGCTAAGCAAGGGGTTGTCAGAGAGTACTTAAGACCTATATGTGAGGTAGCCTTACTTTTGTCTAGTGATTAAAAGGAATAGTGGTATAACCAATATACCAGGCGGGGAGTGTACTGTATGGTGTTTGTTTCGTTTTGTAAGCTGTGCTTTTGATTTATTTAAAAGGTGACATCTAGTGGCGAAACATTTTATTGCACTATTCTTTAGAACGTAACCGGATGTTTAAATAGTAATAGAAGAAGAGACTGTGATCGGCATCCAGAGACGCGTTGTTGTTTGCTTTCAGTCCTTGTGATAGAAACGACCGTAAGTTATTCATTTTATTTTGAAAACATCTGCAATACTTCTTTTGTGTTAGATTGATTAAAGAGGTTCAGTATTTACATGTTTAAAGCTTGACGTTCGGTTCTGAAATCCGCTAACAAGCTGTGTAATCGTTTTCATATAGATGCACGTCATTAATGTGCTTCGATTGTTTATTTAGCTGATTGAATATGTCAGTTGATGTTTACAAATGTGGAAGATGTATATTATTTGTGATATTTTGTAATCATTTTGTAATTTCTACCTTTGTATTTTTCCTTTTAGTTTTACAAGTGAATCAAGTAAAGTGTGCATCACATGCATCAAGAAGAAAGTGTGATGGTGCTTTATTTCCGTTAACTATCTGTCAAAGCTTTGGTTCGGAACACCACTGCCAGGGCAGAATATGTAACAAGTAGATCATTTGCACTAACAAGCACCCACCCACTTAGTGCCTCTTTTTTGGTTTGCGCCACTGCCCCTCAAAATGTCTGTGCACGGCCCTGCACCAGAGACAGTAACATACTGGACCATTCTTACACCACAATACAGAATGCATACCACTCCATCCCATGGACAGCCTTGGGTCTCTCTGATCACTGCCTGGTTCATCTTAGACCAACCTACAGGCAAAAAACTTAAATCTGCTGAACCTGTAGTAAAAGAGATGGACCAACAAAACACAGTGGGTTTTACAAGCCGGTTTAGACTCGACTGATTGGAGTGTTTTTGAAGCTGCTGCCACCGATCTGGACAAGCTCACAGAGACTGTAACATCCTATATCAGTTTCTGTGAGGATATATGCATTCCTACCAGGACTTATTTAACATTTAACAGTGATAAGCCATGGTTTACAGCAAAACTCAGACATCATCGTCAAGCCAAAGAGGATGCCTACAGAAATGGGAACTTGTACAATCAGGCCAAGAACACACTGAATAAAGAGATTAGAGCAGCTAAAAGGAGCTACGCTAGAAAGTTGGAAGATGAGTTCACGTTAAACGACTCATTCAGTGTGGAAGGGTCTAAAAGCCATCACATCTTTTCTAAAGACCCCTCTGTCAAGCTCCTGAAGCCACACTTATCGGCCTCATTCAGGACGGTGACCATCATCTCTCGGGACCTGAAGTGGGACACTCACATCAAATCCATTGTAAAAAAAAAAGGCCAACAAAGGTTGAACTTCCTTAGCCAGCTGAGGATGTTTAACCTACCACAGGAGCTGCTGAAAGTTCTACTCAGCTCTCATTGAGTCTGTTCAGAGTCAACTCTTTCTTTTGAGAGACAATAACTTTATTTACTGTATGATGCACTTTCAGCTTCACAACTCTGCAGACTGTTTACATTCACATACAGCTACATTACACACTAGGGATGCTCATTTTAACCGGTTAACCATTACTCGGCAGAATGCATTTTGACCGATTAATACAATCAGTTAAACAGTTTAAAAGTTAGATTTTTTTCAGTAATTTCTCAAAATATTTTCAAATGTTTGCTGGATGGTTAAAATAAAATAAAATTGCGTTTTTGAGGGAAAAAAAAGAAAGAAAGAAAGAAAGAAAGAAAGATACACCTGATGCCCATGGGAAATGTTTACAAACACTATCAACATAAGCTAGGCTATTTTAGTTCCCCTCACTCCACAAAAAATTCTTTCAATTTAACAGTATTCAGAAAAGAACAAGAATGAAGAAATATAGGAAGCTAGGCTATATAAGCAACAAGCCAAAACAAATTAATTTAGGCTAAAGCGAAACTGAAACTAAGGTTCGGTCTCTCATACGTCACAAATCCAAATGTTTCCGTATTCAAGATATTTTTAAATGCCAGAATATTATTTAGTATGTAAACCTGGTTTTGTACTTTTTTTTTGTACATTCGCATTCTAGTATGCGCATAAAAATGTTTTTTGGCATAATGTCACGGCAGTACGTTAATAACGATTAAGCAGTGTGATTTTTCGATATGTTTAGCTGACTGTGTTTTACTATGATAAGCATTGACAAGTTAGTAATGCTTAACTGTGTGCGCGTGTGGCATCGGCGCAGTCGTTTTTTTCCTTCCAACAACTCCTTCTAGTCATACTTAAAGTTTGCCTTCATTTGTGTACATTCACAATAAAAAACAAATATTTGTGCCTTTGTAAAATAAAGAAAAATAGAATGCCACTTTCGGCCGTCTTCCTTTTGCTCAGCACAAAAATGAACCAAAACTTTGCATACTAGCTACTTGTTGCAGTTTTTTCTTTCGTTATGTTAATTAAGTTGAATGAATATTCTATACAATAAATATTTATTGTATAGGCCTATTCAAAGGTAATTGAAAGGTCATTTTCAGAAATCCATAATGGGGCACTTTAATATTTCAGTTATAAAGTTGGAATTTAAAAAGTTTTCTGATCATTATAACGTGTTTGGTTGATCTAATTTCTGCATTTTATTAAATGCTGTATTAGATACTTGAGGCCCACTGAGTGAAATCATTCACTCATATATCTTTAGACCAAGTCTGCAAAACTACAAGCACATTACGTGCTTTAAACCCAGTGTGCTATTGTAAAACAAGCTTTTTTGCAAAACTCTAAACACAGTTCTCTACATTACACACATCATTCGGAACTAGCAGCTCTTTTGTTTTATTTGGAAAACACTGCTATTTAAGTGCTACACTCATTTACTGATGACCTACAGCCAGTGATCATGTGTGAAATCACTTACACTGTAACGGGACTCGACAGCGTTGATAGATCCAAGTGCAAGCTTTATTGAACACAACGTAGTCAGACAGGCACCCTGTCTCCAAACAAACAGTGATATGTAGGACAAGACAAAAGTGTAATCCAATAGGCAGGCAGGAGGTCAGAATACCAGAGAGCAGTCCAAAGTAACAAAATAAACAAGGCAATGAAACAAGGCAAAAACTATGGCAATGAAACAAAACTATGAACATGGGAAACAATCGCAAAGAAACAAGGAAAACACTTGGTAGAGTCCGCACAGGCAAAACAATACTTTGCCACCTCCTGTTTGGCATGGCCCTCCTTAAATGGCTGCCAAACAGGAAGTCACCAAAGAAGCAGCAGAGAGAGCGGTAACAGACAGTACATGGTAAAGGCTCCCTCTGCTGGCGTGGCGTTACATATGCAGGTGCATTTCAATAAATTAGAAAGTCATGGAAAAGTTTATTCATTTATTTCAGTAATTAAACTCAAATTGTGAAACTTGTGTATTAAATAAATTCAATGCACACAGACTGAAGTAGTTTAAGTCTTTGGGTCTTTTAATTGTGATGATTTTGGCTCATATTTAACAAAAACCCACCAATTCACTATCTCAACAAATTAGAATACTTCATAAGACCAAAAAAAAAATTAACAGTTTTAGTGAATGGTTGGCCTTCTGGAAAGTATGTTCATTTACTGTATATGTACTCAATACTTGGTAGGGGCTCCTTTTGCTTTAATTACTGCCTCAATTCGGCATGGCATGGAGGTGATCAGTCTGTGGCACTGCTGAGGTGGTATGGAAGCCCAGATTTCTTTGACATTGGCCTTCAGCTCATCTGCATTTTTTTGGTCTCTTGTTTCTCATCTTCCTCTTGACAATACCCTATAGATTCTCTATGGGGTTCAGGTCTGGTGAGTTGCTGGCCAGGCAAGCACACCAACACCATGGTCATTTAAACAACTTTTGGTGCTTTTGGCAGTGTGGGCAGGTGCCAAATTCTGCTGGAAAATAAAATCAGCATCTTTAAAAAGCTGGTCAGTAGAAGGAAGCATGAAGTGCTCTAAAATTTCTTTGTAAACAGGTGCAGTGACTTTTTAAAAAACACAGTGGACCAACACCAGCAGATGACATTGCACCCCAAATCATCACAGACTGTGGAAACTTAACACTGGACTTCAAGCAACTTGGGCTATGAGCTTCTCCACCCGTCCTCCAGACTCTAGGACCTTGGTTTCCAAATGAAATACAAAACTTGCTTTCATCTGAAAAGACGACTTTGGACCACTGGGCAACAGTCCATTTCTTCTTCTCCTTAGCCCAGGTAAGACGCCTCTGACGTTGTCTGTGGTTCAGGAGTGGCTTAACAAGAGGAATACGACAACTGTAGCCAAATTCCTTGACATGTCTGTGTGTGGTGGCTCTTGATGCCTTGACCCCAGCCTCAGTCCATTCCTTGTGAAGTTCACCCAAATTCTTGAATCGATTTTGCTTGACAAGCCTCTCAAGGCTGCAGTTCTCTCGGTTGGTTGTGCATCTTTTTCTTCCACACTTTTTCCTTCCACTCAACTTTCTGTTAACATGCTTGGATACAGCACTTTGTGAACAGCCAGCTTTTTTGGCAATGAATGTTTGTGGCTTACCCTCCTTGTGAAGGGTGTCAATTATTGTTTTCTGGACAACTGTCAGGTCAGCAGTCTTCCCCATGATTATGTAGTCTAGTGAACCAAACTGAGAGACCATTTTGAAGACTCAGGAAACCTTTGCAGGTGTTTTGAGTTGATTAGCTGATTGGCATGTCACCATATTCTAATTTGTTGAGATAGTGAATTGGTGGGTTTTTTGTTATGTGAGCCAAAATCATCACAATTTAAAGAACCAAAGACTTAAACTACTTCATTCTGTGTGCATTGAATTTATTTAATACACGAGTTTCACAATTTAAGTTGAATTACTAAAATAAATGAACTTTTCCATGACATTCTAATTTATTCCTGTACATGTTTTGAGAAAGAAATTATTTTTACCCCCTTGCATTTCTGTTTACAGTGTATATATATATTGTATAAAGCGCTTTAGAAATAAAGTTGACCTTCTGTGTGTGTGTATATGTACTGTACATACACACATACACATATATACACACTGAATATGTGTCACACCCCTGGACTGATTAGTTGGTTTCTCCCGTCATTTCCCCCTGCTGCCTTGAGTGTTTTGGTATCGCCCTAATTGTCTGCACCTGTGTTTGTATCAGTCTGAGTGTATATATAGCATGTGTTTCCCACCCTTCCTTGTCGGACGTTGATGTTGCTACCCTGTGTTCCTGTGTCTCCTGTGTCTCCTGTATTCCCTATTGGATTTATTAAATACCTTTGTTTATGTTACGTCGTTGTTCGTGTGCTTCGTCTGAACGTGACAGAACGTCCGACCTAAACAGTTTTTTCGTGTTTTTCCCTCCGTTTTGTTTTCCGGCACTTTTTCCTCAGTCTTTTGTTTCCGTTGTGTTTCCCCCATGGATCCCCTACTCCGTCCAGAATTCATCCTCCTTCGGCTGGAGCAGGGGGAATTACCGCTCGAGGGATATACCATCATGTTCCAGCTAATAGCTCACACCACCAGCTACCCGGACGACGCGCTCTGTGCGTTCTATGACGCCAGCCTCAACGCGTCATGCAGAGCGCCGTCGTCCGAGGATGGCCCTCGAGCGGATTTTGCCGCGTTTGTGGAGTGGACACTGGCGAGAAACAAACCCTCGTTCCCCGCCTGCTCCTTGGAGAATCTCGCTAGTGCCACTCCGGACCCGGAACCCAGCCAATCACCAACCTGACACGCGGAGCACGAGCCCGAGCTCACCGCAGACGGATCCAACGCTACCAGCGCGACCCAGGAGCCATCGCCCATCGGAGCGACAGAGCGAGCGATCGCCACGGAGCTGGAGGAATTTGTGTCTGACCAGGTGCGAGAGCCGGCCACAGAGCCTGCGACGGTGGACGTTCCTGATGGGCGTGAGGGTGCTGAGGACAGCACCGCCCACTGCACCACCGCTGAGGGTGAGCAACGCCTGGATCTGGGATTAATTTTTCTGGAACAAAATTTGAGTAATTTCTCTGAAGATGTATATGAAGATATGCCCATTCTCCTTCCACCTGACTGCCTGGATTTCCCACCCACCCTCCCTCTGTCTATTGTTTCTGCTGCCTCAGTCCTGCCACCACTGTCTCCTGGCAGCCCATCTGCTCACCCTCAGCCCACCATCTGCGCGGTGGGTTCGCCGCAGGTCTGCCAGTCACCATCGGTGTCAGGGCTGGAGGATCCCTCATCTTCGCCTCCAGCCTCTGAGTCCTGGACTCCACCTCGGCCCTCCGACCCTGCGGCTCCACCCCGTCTCTCAGCTCCCTCGTCTCCACCGTCGCCCGTCGGTCCACCAGCTCCACCGGGCTCCATCGTCCCTCCGGCTCCGCCCTGGTCAGTCGTCGCCTCACCTTCACCTCTGGACTCCACTCCTCCGGCTGCACCTCGTCGCTCCGTCCCTCCGGCTCTGTGGACCTCCTCCCTCCCGCGGGCACAGCCTCGGTCCTCTGTCGCTCCGGCTCCGCCGTGGACCTCCGGATCTCCGCCTCCGCCTCGGACGCCAGAGCCTTGGGCTCCGCCTGGGCCCTCCGGATCCTCGGTGTCGCCCTGGATCATCGGCTCTCCGTCTCCGCCTCGGGCTCTACCACCACCTGCTCCGCCTCCGTCGGTCGGCCCCATGGTGTCGTCAGCCCTTCCTCCACCATCATGTTCCATCATGGCTGCGGTCTGGGTCTCACCTGGCTCCTCCTGCTCCAGCTCTCTCCTGTCTCCTCCTTGGCTCCTCCCCCCATCATCACCTCCTTGGACTATTCCGTCACCACCCTGGACTCCATCTATTGCCCTCCTCCCGGGAGTCCGTCCTCCGCCGAAGCCCCCTCCAAAGACTGTACATTTCTTTTTCCTGTTTGTCGGCGCGAGGACGCGCCTTCCGGGAGGGGGAGGTAATGTCACACCCCTGGACTGATTAGTTGGTTTCTCCCGTCATTTCCCCCTGCTGCCTTGAGTGTTTTGGTATCGCCCTAATTGTCTGCACCTGTGTTTGTATCAGTCTGAGTGTATATATAGCATGTGTTTCCCATCCTTCCTTGTCGGACGTTGATGTTGCTACCCTGTGTTCCTGTGTCTCCTGTGTCTCCTGTATTCCCTATTGGATTTATTAAATACCTTCGTTTATGTTACGTCGTTGTTCGTGTGCTTCGTCTGAACGTGACAATATGCATCTGTTGTATCTTTGTATGCATATTCAGTAAACAGAATATGCATACAAACCAAGTCAACTTTCACAACAACTTCACAATAGTATCAAATTCAAATTCTGCAGCTCTAACAAGTCAATAGTGTCATTATCCAGCTCAAGAAAGTTCATTATTGATTCAGATCAGTTGTATAACTGTGTCAAATTCAAAATCTGTATAGACCCGGTCCTGGACGTTTAGCTCCAATCAAACACATCTGAACCAGCTAATCAAGGTCTTACTAGGTATACTTGAAACTTCCAGGCAGGTGTGTTGAGAAAAGTTGGAGGTAAACTCTAAAGTTTTGTGACCCCTGCTATAGACAGTGTATACTGTATGTGGGTCGTTCTTCAGATGTGGTGGCAAATGAGAGGCAGAATTTGTAAAAATTTAGTTTGTTTGTTTGTTTTAATCACGTATTGCTAGTTTAATATGCTATATCCATTAAAATAGAAGCTTAATTTAGATTTTTAATAATTTTAATCAAACACAGGTGACACAGCCACTTATGTCTACGGTGTTACCTGGAAAGCCGGTAACACCACAGACCAATTGGCCTAAATCCAGACTTTTCTAAAATGGAGGTTGCCATCAGATGATTTCAAGATCAGGGAACATTTTGGAAATACAAATAGGTGTGTATTTATCAAAATTTTGATTAAAATATGTCAGATCTGCAAGTTATCACCATAACACCACAGACACTAATGAAGTATAATTGTAAAAAAATCTAGCTAACTTTAAGAAAATTAATAATAAAGAATGTACTCACTATGCACCCCTCAGAACAACCAGCACCTGGGGGGTGACATCCATTGTTGTAACACCACAGTCATGAATTTGGGGGACACAACTTTTTAAAACAATTTAATAAAATTGTACATTTTAAATAAGATCGATATTCACAATATAACCACTTTAGTTCTGTTAAAAATGTTATATAGTTGCAGTTACATTCCATGATACCTCTCTGAGGTATGGCGGGAACATGCATATTTTGTTACAAATGCAAACTCAATGTCAAACTCAATTAAATATGTATTTTAAAACAAAAATGTAACTATTAACAGTGCACAAATTGTGTTTACCCTACAGAATGCAAACATTTTATGATTTATTGGTATTTAAAGTTAGGGTTAACAGCAGTTATTTCAACTGCTGTTAAGTAGAGGGACACCACTTGCCACCACAAATAAAGAATGACCCATGTGCGTATGCATGTATGACAAACTCTTGTGCACTCCACTGCACTATGAACAAGTATATGTATTTGGCTAATTACTTTATGTGGCTAGTTAGTATGTGTGTAGTTACTATGCAAAAATACCATTTTTAGAAGGGTTCAAATAGTGTTCAAAGAAGTGTTTGCTTTTGCAAGATGTGTGTGATGTTTTGCATATTGAGTGTGTTTTTTGTGTAAGCATTTAAACTGTAATAATAATTTTGCTTGATTACACTAACTGATGCACTATATTGTAATTTAAGAAAAGGGCGTGTTGGTTTTATCAAGGGTACACCTTTTTTTCTAGGTTCAGTTATCACATCTGACTCAGCACTGGTGTTTCTTTCTAGGTTCAGTTATCCCACCGGATACAACATTGGTGTTTGATGTGCTTTTGCTGGATTTGTGGAATAAAGAAGACAAGGTTCAAATTCGTACTCTTCACAAACGGCGGAACTGCAAAAGGACAGTGATGCCCAGTGACTATGTTCGTTATCATTACAATGGATCTTTGTTAGTGGGAAGCCTGTTTGATTCCAGGTAGGCCAAAATAATAACAAAACTCTAATTTAATTATATGTGCTAAAGTTTAATTATATGTGCTGTTAAAATGAAGGGAACACTTCATAAATTGGATTCAAGTTGGAAATCTTTACTTCCGCATATACGTTGTGTAATGCGTTGAGAACAAATTGATGTGACAATGGTCAGTGAAAACCAAAATCATTACACACTCTGGCTACGTGAATCCTGACATTGTCCCACCTATGAAACCCAGGGCCCACTGCACCAGTGTAAGCTCTGACAGTGTGTCAGAAGATTTCATCCTGGTACCTAACAGCAGTAAGGGCATCATTGGTTAGCACGTGGAGGTGCAACCCTCCAAGGATATTTCTTCCCAGACCATCACTGACCCATTGCCAAAACAGTTATGCTGGATGATGTTGCAGGCAGAGTAATGGCAGCAAAATGGCAGAGCTGCCATTGTGTTCTCTGGCAAATGCCAGTCAAGCTGCACGGTGCTAGTCGGTGAACACCTCAAGTCCTCATGCCACCCTCATTGAGTTTGTTTCTGACAGTTTGGTCAAAAACATGCACATCAGTAGCCTGCTGGAGGTCATTTTGTAGGTCTGTAGCAGTTCTTCTTCTGTCCCTCATTGCACAAAGGAGCAGATACCAGTTCTGCTGCTGGGTTGTAGTAAAAGTCTATAGAATACCAAAGACATGTCACTCATATAGTTTTGAATGGGGAAAAATGCAACGTTCAATATGGCAGTTCTATCGCAGGAGGCCCCACCTTCAGAATAAAAAAAGGGCCAATCGCTAATCAGTAAGGTCAGTGCGTCACTGCAGCTGCCGTTAGAAGTCCTGGTTGCTATAGAAACCGTCAGCGTTCTGAGACGTGCGCTTTAAACTGTGCATGCGCACTGGCTGGTCTAGGGTGGCAAAGGGGTGGCATGGGGTCTATGAGGGGTGGCAACACCAAAGCAAGCTCCCATGCATAGTTTTAGGGGATTTATAGTCTAACATACGCAGTTGTGTTCATAGATGATTAGCATTAAGTAATCATACCAGGGGTGGCGAACTCCGGTCCTGGAGAGCCGCAGTTCTGCAGATTTCAGCTCCAGCTCTAATTAAAACTCACCTGCCTGTATCTTTCTAGTAACTCTTCAGAGCTTGATTAGCTTGTTCAGGTGCGTTTGATTAGGGTTGAAGCAAAACTCTGCAGGGCGGCGGCTCTCCAGGACCGACGTTTGCCACCCCTGATGTATACAGTTTAAAATGAAAAATAAATTACTTTTCCATGTCCATCATGGCACCAAGTCAATACACAAAATAAAAAACTTCAACAGGTTATAAATGTTTCTGAGCTTGTATCACAAAAGGCATGCAATTCTGTTAAAATGACATAGGCTACTTACAAAGTATAAATCACGTTTAATTGCAAGTTTAAGAGCGACAAAAATATGAACTTGGTATGCATCATAATACAGTACAGTAAAAAAAATCAGATTGGTGTGTCATCAGTTTTGCTACTTAATGTTTAACTTACTCATTGTTATACATTTTGAGAAATGTGTATTTTTGGAGAACTGAATTAATGGTTTGGGAAAATGGGCCAACTAAAATCAGTTATATTTTGTTAACAATCGAGAAAACTTCCAATACAACTAGATTCATACCTAACTCTGCTATTAGTTTCCGTGATCTGCGTCTTCGTCGGATATGGCAAAAAGGCCTATATCCATAATGAAAGTGAAACGAGCGGACGGAGAATTGGATCACCAAAACATTACGCAATGATTTTCAGACAAATTCGGACGGGGTTAGATTTCTCAGAGGAGTTCTGAGTTAGCCGAGAAACAGCAAGTATCTGATTCGGTAGTGAACTGGGCCGCGCTTTGTGTTTTTGACTCAAAACCAATCGGTTCATAAGAGTCATTTGTTAATAAATCCTCCTACACTGAGCGCACTGCGTGTGCGTGCAACCATTTTGCACAGTTCATTGAAAGACGTGTTTGCCATTATTTTGCATTATGCTGCCGTCGCCATGGCTGAAAAGTAGCACATGAAACACTACTTACATTTATATTTTATTCTGAGATAATCTCGGGGTGGCAGGTGTGGCCACCCTGTGCCACCCTGGTAGATCCGCCTCTGACACTGAGCAAAAAAGAAACAACATTTATGATACAGTTGTCTTAAGATTTCATTTGGCGATTTTTTTGTCCTAAGCTTGGTGAACCGTTTTGGAGAATTGGATATTTCCCCATTCAGAGACTGGAGATGCCCCAGAAGTGTTTCAAAGGTAGCCGCCAAGTGAAATGCCTTAAGAGGACTTAAGAGGTTGGCACCCATCTACGGCCCTGTCCAGTTCTCCT
Source organism: Labeo rohita (assembly GCF_022985175.1). Taxonomy (NCBI): domain Eukaryota; kingdom Metazoa; phylum Chordata; class Actinopteri; order Cypriniformes; family Cyprinidae; genus Labeo; species Labeo rohita. The sequence continues at coordinate 763,190 of NW_026129590.1, read as the reverse complement.
TGTGTAATGGCCTGTTCTCTCCTCCATGCTCTTGAGACTGTGCTGGGAGACACATGATACCATCTTGCGACAGCACGTATGGATGTGCCATCCTGCAGGAGTTGGGACAACCTGTTTAACTGATTGGGCTATTAACAAAGCTCAAAACTAGAAACAAATCAGTCAGGAAGGATAAGGAGAGAGCAATTGTCTGTGGTGACCACCTATACCTACAGGTGAAACTGATTCACAATCACATGTGCTTCCTAACTGCACAAATTGATATCCCTGAATTTGAATTGACTTGGTGTTATACTGTGATGATGAAGTGTTCCCTTAATTTTCTGAGCAGTGCATTTATGGTTTCATATTTTTGAAACCTTACAAACTTTTGATTTAAAATGTGTAAAAGTTAAAGAGTTTAAAACAAATTTGTCTTTAAAACCAATGCCACTTGTTTTGATATTTTGTTAAAGGGGACATTGGATGCCTATTTTCCACAAGTTGATATGATTCTTTAGGGTCTGCATGAAAAGCTATAACATACTTTGGTTAAAATTTCTCAATGGTAGCGTAAAACAACTCCCTTTTTTACCTGGTCAAAAACAGCTCTGTTCACAGCAACCCGTTTCGGTGCATGTCCCTATTAAATGATAATGAGCTACTGTTCACCCCACCCCTCCCTTCTGTGAAAAAAAAAAAAAGTTTACTCATTTCTTCTGGAGGTGAAGCTGTATCACAAACAGCTGGTACTGATACATTGTTCAGGAACGACTTTTTAGCAAAACCTGCTTTGTACTGACCCTCGTTTACGAAGCAGTATGGTGTAAAATGATTTGCGCAAAAATAAACACATTTAGCTAGATCGGGGGGGGGAGCACATTCCCTTAAAAGACAAAAGTAATTTACTGCATCCTCAGTGCCTCAGATGTTGGGAGTACATGACGACTGCTATGTTCGTTATTGCATGCAACAATAAAACACCTTAATCGCTTAGGAGACATTCTTGTCTACTCCTGCTCCGGTGTCGAAACAATGGCAGACTGTTTACAGCTCACTCAGGACGGGTCTATGCTAAATGGCAGAGTCCATCAACAGTCGTGGGAGGGGCCTGTGCAAAGTGACATCACTTTGCCCGGAATCTGTGAACGGCTTGTTCTGAGAAAGTGCTTATGATTTGTGGTGATTTAAAAAAAAGCACTGGGTGGATTTTTATCATTATTTTTGCAATTGTTGCATTGGCTCGTGGTTAGATTACGTATTGATTTTAAAGTTCTTATGTTAACGTACAAGGCACTGCATGGTCTAGCTCCTCAGTACTTGGCTGAACTTTTAATCCCCTATACATCTAGTCGCAATTTGCGATCTCCTCATAGCGGTCTTTTAGTCATTCCTAAAACTTCAGGGGGGAGATCGGGCATTTTCATCTTATGCCCCCAAATTGTGGAATTCTCTCCCGGCTGACATTAGGGAAGCTAATTCGTTAAAAATGTTCAAATCTTGTCTTAAAACTTTTTACTTTCGTCTTGGTTTTAACTGATTGTTATTTTGTATTTTTGTGTATTACTTTAGAATGTTGTGCTTGCTTATGTTGTAAAGCACTTTGAGAAAGGCGCTATACTAAATAAAATGTATTATTATTATTATTATTGTTATTATTATAGTTGTGTACACACACTGCCAAGACACATTTAAGTTCAAACACCATGTAAAAGTGAATTTTGCATCCGATGTCACCTTTAAATAATACAAACACTTTATTTCAATTTTTATTGTTGCTCAAATTGTCCTGGGACTTTCTGGGACTACTGTATATATGTAATTATTAAATGGCGAGGGAATGTGCATGTGCTTTAAAAAAAAAAAAAAGTCTAAAGCACATTTAAAAACAGCCAAAGCTCACCAAAGTGCTATACATAAATACCAGCAAGTATTAAAGAAAAAAAATGTGATGAGGAATATTTATTTAATTTAACTTAATTTTATTTTATTTTTGCTTGTAAATTATCACAGCCATCTTCGAAACTCAACATACAACACATATGTGGGGCAGGGCAGTCTCATCAAAGGCATGGAGGAAGGCCTTCTGGGCATGTGTGTTGGAGAGAGGAGATCAATTATTATCCCACCATTCCTGGCTTATGATGACAAAGGATATGGTATACTTAAAGATTGCTGTCAAGATTGATATAAATTGACATAAATTGATTGATATTTACTCATTTATTATACACACCTCATTATACATTTATTTTTACTGTAACTTATTATTATTATTATATATTTCCAGCCGTAAAACTCACAATGTGTATTTAAGTGAAGTGTGACCATACTTTTGCAGTGTAATACTTTTTATATTTTATGGGTAAATATGATCTGTTTAAAGCATAGTCTAAAGAAACTTCATCCTTAGGTACAAAGGTCCCTCCATATGCAACTCTAATTTTTGATGTGTTACTGGTGGATGTGTTTAACGTGAAGGATGACGTGAGAGTGGAGGTTCAAAAGATCCCACAGCCATGCCGGAGAAGGGCAGTGGCGGGAGATTTCATACGTTACCATTATAACGGAACCTTTCAAGATGGCACCGTTTTCGATTCCAGGTCAGTCTGTCATCTAGAAAAGAGTTGAATTTCATATAACAAGGTGTATTACAAATGTTTGTGTTGAAGTGCTGCCATTAGCAAAATGCAGATCATCTCTTTTTCACAAGACTGTTGACACATATCAAACTCTGTATTTTTTGAGGCACAAGGTTTGACATTACTAACTTTTTATTGCATTTTTCTCAACATCCTCAGTTATTCTCGAAACAGCACTTACAACACGTTTATTGGCATGGGCTATGTGATTGCTGGCATCGACAAAGCCCTGCAGGGGGTATGTGTGGGTGAGTGGAGACGAGTCACTGTGCCGCCTCATCTGGCCTATGGAGAGACTGGATCAGGTGACTATTAGAAGGAAATCAGAAGAGAAGAAAAAAGCACTGGAACCCTTTCATTTACATAATGCAACCTTCTTGTGTTTAGTTTTAATAACTTTTTCAATGATCTGATATAAAATCTGAAAACATTTCATTGTAGGCATAAAGATACTTTACATGTTACATGCCATAGTTCGCTGTGTTTAATCTGTTTGCCATTGTAGTTGACTTTTTTAAAAAAGAGGAATGAGACAGATGCGACTGTATTTTTCTCATTCTGTTCGCTGTGCGTTCTCAGGTGAGCTGATCCCAGGATCTGCCGTGCTTATCTTTGACCTGCATATCATTGACTTCCACAACCCTAAAGACCAAGTGGACATCAAACTGATCTACAAACCAGCTGACTGCAACCTGACAAGTGCTGCAAATGACCTGATTATGTACCGCTACAACTGCTCTCTGCTGGATGGCACACGTCTCTATTCTTCGTAAGTGCTCTCCATTAGCACCATGTGGTTATTTATTATTTTAACAAGGTGACTACTGATGGTCAAGCATAGTTTAACTGAGGTTCAGAAATCAGCATGACATTTGTTTACAATGATTCCTAATTTGAATATGTTACCTGCTTTTCAGTTTTCTTATATTTGCTGTTGTGTACAATAATTGTTATTGTTGTAATTGTTATTCTGGGGGGAAAAAAACAAACAAAAAAAACATTAATTATGTATTATTTACAGAGATGACTACCCAGAACCCCCACGTGTCACGTTAGGCCAAGGGAAGTTGATCACTGGTCTGGATGAAGGTTTGCAGGGCATGTGCGTGTTAGAGAGGAGAGAGATCACTGTGCCGCCCCACCTCGCACACGGCACCAATGGAGGTCAGTAACCAAACTGTCCAAAAAAAAAGGTTTCAGAAAGTCAGTTCAGTTTTTGACATTATGTTGCAAAGTATTGTTCCAAAAGTTTTGCAAAAAAACTATGCTTTCTGAAATCGCTATTTTGCTGAAGTGGCGTATTTATATCCTGGACTTAGAATTCTAATCCCCGAACAGATGCGATGAGCTCAGTACAACCAGACAAATGTTAAGAGAAATACTGACTATATTTATAGATGCACATCAAATTATATTTAAGGTCTATATTTGGGTTGCAAATATGTTTGAATATGTTTATATTCATACAGGTATTATAATATTCTTGTGTACATGGTTGTTTTAAGTATGCCAGTCTACAAATGCATGTTTTCTGTTGTCATTTCTCTGGAGTTTCAAGATGCTGCCAGTATGCTCAGTTATTAGTTTTATTACTACTTTTTCCACAGTACTAAATAGGAACTAACTTTTCTAGCCTTCAACAAAGCGGAAAGGGTCAGGCAATCCTCAGTGCTTATAAAATGTTCGTTTAGGGCAGGGCTGGGAAACTTCGGTCCTGGAGGGCCACTGTTTTGCACTATTTTTAGAGTTCAGGACTAAGCCTAATTAAACACACCTGAGCAAGCTAAGCAATGTGTAGTTACCCAGTGCTGGTTTAGGTGTACAGTCAGGATGTTTCAGGTCACATTTATATTTAGTTTTTACATTTCTTATTTAGATTTTTAAGACATTATAAAATCATCATAATAACAACAAATATACTCTTTGTCAAAAAGATTTCTTTATTGTATGGAAGTTTTTTTTTTTTTTTTTGCAATTATGACACATTATTACAGTCAAACCTGAAAATGGTTATGCATGTGTATATGTGTGTATGTCACAAAGCTGACCTCCATGCCCCAGATGCCTTATGGTTAACCCCTTTTTGATAAAGACACTGACATATAATCGGATGCCCATTTTCCACAAGTTGATATGATTCTTTAGGGCCTTAATGAGAAGTCTAAACATACTTTGGTTACAATTTTTCAATGGTATGTAAAAAAAAAAATAAAAAATTAACTTTTTACCATGTCAAAATCAGTCCTTTTCAAAGCGAGCTGTTTTAGTGCATGTTCATTTAAATGCTAATGTGCTCTGCTCACCCCACCCCTCTCTTCTGTGGGCCAAATGACGAGCCAAATGTTTATTTTAGCCGTATTTAGCCACGAAACTTGCTAACTATCACAGTAAGAAAGGTGATTTGCGACTTCCTGGTATGGCCGCAAGCTAGTGGGTCACGTTCGAGCCTGCTCTCTACAACAATCCTGTCTAATCCTTATACTTGAACCAAAAACTCTCCGAAACTGTGGAATTGACGCAGAAATGCCTGGCACTGGAAGAGGCAGTAGAGATAAGCCTAAATCAACAACGCAATCCAAATTAACAAGCTTTGGAGCGCATGGCGCAGAGCAGCCAACTAGCAGGGAAGCTAACACTACGAAGGACGCTAATGCTGCTAGCACAGAAGCTAACGGAGGAGATGTGAACAATGAGGCGCTGATTCCACCCAGCAAAGACCAACAGCTCCTGAATATGGCTAAAGATGAGATATTGGGAGAGATACGCAATTTGAAAAGCGAGTTCACCGGAAGATTTGTTCGGGTACTTAAAGCTATAGAAGAAACAAGAAAGGAGGTGACTGAATGTACAGAGCGGATGGCTGGGGCAGAGGTGCGTCTGTCTAACGTGGTAGACGAGCAGGTCGACTTGAAAGCGGTGGTCGAGAGCTCACAGACAAGAAATAAACACCTTGAGGACAAAGTGGTCGATATGGAAACAAGATCGCGTTTGAATAATCTGAGGCTGGTGGGTCTCCCTGAAAATTCTGAGGGATTTGACATGTGCGGCTTTTTGGAGAGCTGGTTGCCAGACGCGCTGGAGTTAAACCCAATGCGTCACCCTTTAGTCCTGGAAAGGGCCCACCGCATCGGGCCAAAGAGAGACACCAATACCTCACCGAGAACGGTAATCATGAGATTTCTTAACTACAAGCAGAAAGAAATCGTACTAAGAACTGCCAAAACAAAGAAGGATATCTTCTATAAGAATCAGCGTGTGAAGCTGTTTGCTGATGTCGCTACGGAGGTGCACAGGCAGCGTAAGCAGTTCGATGTTGTTCGTGATTAACTGCGTAAGCTAGGAGTGAGGCATGGCATTCTTTCCCCAGCCACGTTGGTGCTGACATATAAAGAGAAAGTCCACAAGTTTACTTCCCCAGCGGAGGCCAAAATCTTTACCCAGAAGATCCAAATGGAAACGGTAGAAACAGAATGACTTATGTGAATAGGTACTGCCACTGCCAACTACATAGTGTAGGTATTTTGATAAGGCATTACCGAAGTTACAAATGCAAGTACTGTTCAAAAAGGATACATTACTTGAATACAGTTGCAGGTGAACGTTGAGACAATAGTTCAGATTCTAGGAATCTAACGATGTTCGCGGTTGGAAGTAGTGTATTTCAGGGGTTCACCCAGTTAGCTGGGTTGGGGGGTTTTGTTGTTGTGATGTTGGTGCTGTTCGCAGCATTTAGCTCTAATGTTCTAGTGTGTGTTAACTCTCAGACACATATATATAGTGTAAAAATAAGACTATTGTATGTTTGTTTAGATGACACAAAAATTTGAAATTAAATATACTTCCTGGAATTGCAGAGGCTTGGGTACACCTAAAAAGATTAAGCAGGTTATGAACAAAATAAAAGATCTTGGCTCTAAAATAGTCTTTCTGCAGGAAACCCACACTCTTGAGGAGGAAAATATCAGAATAAGCAGGAGGTGGCAGGGATCGCTGTATGCATCATCATTTACATCAAGAGCCCGAGGTGTAATTACACTGGTTCATAAATCGGTGCCTTTGCACGTTACAAATATTATAAAAGATAAATTCGGAAGATACTTGATTATTCAGGGATCAATTTTACATGAAAATTTCAACTTAGTGAATGTGTATGGACCAAATATAGATGATGATCGATTCTTTACAAATTGATTTCTAACCATTTCTTCTCTCTTAGGTAAAATTATTATTGGTGGAGATTGGAACTGTGTTTTGACTCATCATAAAAGCAGAGAAGTCATACAGAATTTTATGAAGGAGTTACAGATGGTAGATATTTGGCGACATCAAAATCCTATTGATATTACATACTCTTGTCACTCTAAAACATTTAACACATACTCCCGCATAGATTACTTTCTGATTTCGGTAGACTTGTTGCCTAATATGGGAGATTGTTTCTATGATAGTATAACAATTTCAGACCATGCTTCATGTAACATAAAATATATTCATAATGATTTATTGATAGACCCTCCTAGGTGGTGCTTACATCAAAAATGGCTCAAGGATGAATCTTTCGTAGGATATGTAGGGAATAAAATTGATGAATATTTTTGTTTAAACACAACACAGACCACAGCTCGTATCAAATGGGATGCCTTTAAGGCTTGCATAAGGGGTTATATCATTTCTTATACCTCTTCAAAATCTAAAGAACAGCGCAAGAAAAGACAACAGTTGGAAGAAAAAATAAAGTATTTGGAGGAGCAACTGTTTAGAGATAAAAATTCACATGTAGAAAAAGAGCTGTTGCTGTTAAAAGCACAATACAATAAAGCTACAGCGGACAGGGCAGCCTCTAACATACTTAGGATAAATCAATCTTTTTATGAACAGGGAGAAAAGCCGGGTAAGATTCTAGCATGGCAAATAAAACAACTGGAAACACAAAAAGACATAACAACAATAATAAATACAAATGGGGAGACAATTGTGGATCCAATAGAGATAAACAAAGAATTTAGAAATTATTATGAAAAACTTTATGATTCTCAGGACCATACAGACCTAAACACACGAAAATTATTTTTAGACAAATTAAACATACCAACTATCACAGAAGAACTTGGCCGACAATTAGACTCAGACATTAGTGAAGATGAAATAATCAAAGTAATTGACAACATGAGCACAGGTAAAAAAGCTGGACCTGATGGGTTTCCAATCGACTTTTATAAAAAGTTTAAAGGAAAGTTGGTAAGGCCAATATTGGAAATGTTACAGGAGGCTTTTATAGCTGGGGACCTCCCTAACTCAATGGCCAATGCATTAATTATCTTATTGCCTAAGCCTGGAAAATCTAGGGATAAATGTGAGAATATGAGGCCAATAAGCCTGCTTAATTCAGATCTTAAGATAGTCAGCAAATTACTAGCAACTCGTTTACAGGAAACCCTTGCATTGATTATACACAGGGATCAAAATGGCTTTGTTTCAGGTCGACAAGGTCTATACAATGTTAGGAGGGTTCTGAATGTTATTCAAGCATTAGATAACACTAAGGATATGGCCCTCCTCTCTCTGGATGCTGAAAAAGCGTTTGATAGAGTAGAATGGGCCTATTTTTTTGATGTGTTAAAACGATTTAGATTGGGGCCAAAATTTCGAAAATGGATACAACTATTATATTTACACCCAACTGCAGAGATTCTAACAAATAAGAACGTGTCTAAACCAATTTTAGTTAAACGTGGCTGTCGACAGGGATGTCCGTTATCCCCGTTGCTCTTTACTTTAGCAATGGAGCCCTTGGCTATAGCTGTACAGTCACATTCACACATATCCGGAATCACGGTTGGTCAGGTAGAACACAAGCTGTCGCTATATGCAGATGATATCATCTTATTCCTTTCACAATTAAATACATCTATTCCCGCTTTGTTAAAATTAATAGATGGGTTTGGTCATATTTCAGGATATGTAATTAACAAATTAAAATCATCAATCTTGTTGCTAGATAAAGGAGAGAGAGAAAATCCGCCTGTAGCCGTTTCACAATTCAAATCAGTTTCTAAATTTAATTACTAGGAATACTTATCCTTCCAAATTTAGATTTAATTGTTCAGCATAATTATGAATCGATAAATAACGAAATTAGAGATAGTATTAACAGATGGAGTCTTCTTCCCATGTCCCTTATAGGTCGAATTAATATTTACAAAATGAATATACTTCCAAAATTGTTGTATGTTTTTCAGAACATTCCCTTGCCACCCCCTGCTGACTGGTTTAAAGCATTTAAGAAACTGCTTCTTGATTTTATATGGTCAAACAAACGTGCTAGAATAAGACTGTCACTACTCCATTTACCCTACGATGAAGGAGGCTTGATGTGCCCAAACATAGAATGGTACTACTGGGCAGCTCAGCTCAGATCTATAGGGTGCTATTTTTGTAAAAATGACCCTCCCCAGTGGACAGAAATGGAAAGTAACATCTTGATACAGAAGTTAATTTGATGAAGAAAACTAAAAACCCAATAGTTAAAAACATGGTTAAGGTGTGGTATAATGTTAAAAGGCACATTAAAGAACCAGTTATTTTATCACGGCTAACCCCAATTTGGGGTAATCAGAACTTCTCCCCGGGGAGAGCCGATGCAGTGTTTAAACAATGGGCTTTAAATGGATTGGAGAAAATTCAAGATCTATATCCAACAGACTCAGATAACATGATGTCATTTGACATGCTTAGACACAAATACAATATTCAAAGAAAATATTTTTTCAAGTATCTCCAACTTAGAAGTTATATAGGAGCAAAACAAAGAAATCTATTGAAACCACCCAAATCTAAGTTAGAAGAAATGATAAGTGAAAATAGCCTTAAAAGAGGAGCAATCTCACAATTTTATAAATTACTATTATCACACTCCCCAGATAATTCAACCTTGAAATTAGAAGCTTGGAAGAAAGATCTGCAAATAAATTTGTCATTAGATGAGTGGCAAGTGGTTTGCCGTAAAGCACATAAGCAAACTATAAACTCTCGGTTGAGATTGTTACAGTACAAGTGGCTTATGCGTGTTTATGTCACCCCTGCCAGATTAAACCAATAGAATCCAAATATCCCAGACATATGTACAAAATGTGGAGACGAAAAGGGTACACTCTTCCATTGTATTTGGGAATGTAGAGAAATTAAAATATTTTGGGGTAAAATAAAGGAAACGGTGAAGTCTATTATTTCTAAAGACCTTCCTTTGGAACCTTCCTTTATAATTTTAGGTCTATACCCCAAGCACATAGGATATGCAAAAAATTAGAAACTATTTATTGATATTTGTTTGTTACAAGCTAAAATGTTGATTGCACTACATTGGAAATGTATAAGAAGACCAAGTATTGGACAATGGGTTAAACAGATGTTGGCTACTCTTCCATTGGAACGTATTACATACTTGTTAAAAGGAAAAAAGGACTTGTTTGAAAGTATTTGGAGACCCTTCATGCTTAATTGAAGATCAAGAGGAAGAAGATGGTTAAGAAATATTACTCATTCACTGACCAGCTTGTTATGAGTTGGTTGGTCCCTGATATCTTGTGTCAAAGGGCATTATCGATAGTATATATGGTAAAATTGTATTTTGTGTCTGAGAGGATGTTCTGTTGTATGTCATTTAAATACTAAAAAAGACAAATAAACATATTGTTGGGAAAAAAAAAGAAAGGTGATTTGCAAAGATGCATAAAAAACCCTTATACTCACTTCTGCTGTTGGTGAAGCTGGATCATTCACGCAAACGCAGACGCATTTATGTAGATCGCTGGGTGCATTTCCTTCAAAAATAAAAGTAACGTTAATCCTCTGCATCTTCAGAGGCTACGATGTCGGGAGTAAATGAGGACTGCTGTGCTCATTATTACATTCAACAACCGAACACCATTTGCTCAATTTGGAGACATTCTTGTCTTCCCCTGCACCAGAGTCAACACAGTGGCCAGAGTCGGACTGTTGTGGATTTTTATGATTATAGGGTGGTTGTGTACACACACTGCCAACACACATTTATGTTCAAACAACATGCAAAAGTGAGTTTTGCATTCGATGACCCCTTTAAAAAAAAAAGGTAAAGAGATGTTGGATGCGCACACACATACACACCATCGCCATCTTGCTCTATTAAAGGACCCAAAAGGATTTTACTTATACTGCGCCCTTAAATTATGTACTCTTTTGGTGAAGAAAGTGTACACACTTTTGATTGTGTAGTAAAAGAGAAGGCAAGCTTTAGGACATACTATCATGTCACACAACTGCTCTCCACAATTCACTCTCCACATTAGAGTGAGCACGGATCCACACTTCAAAAATCGACCTGAAATACCCATGCTCACCCATTTAGGTGTAGTGAGTGAAGATCCTGAATATTGAGTCCTGCCTGAGCCAAGGATTATGTCTGTCATTTCTCCACATGAAATTTGAAATTAGAATTTTGTTTGTTCTTCAAAGTTTTTCTCCTTTTTGAATTTTTTTTTGGCACAAAATAAAATAAAATAAAAAAAAACAAGGAAAACTGGCATTTAATGTCCTCCACTCTTTTGAGACTCCTTTTTTTTCTAATAGTATCCCCAGTTGCTTTCTGACAGTATGTTTGCATTTGTTCTCCATCGTGTATGTGTTGTGGTGTCCCTCCATCATTTCTGTGTGTGTTCGGCATTGTGAAGGAGAGAGAAACTCACTTGTTCATTTCTTAAAAGTGATTTTGTGTCTACTTCACTCTCATATGTAATTAGGGTAACACTTTATAATAACTTAGATTAATAAATCATTAACAAACATAATGTTTAACTAATCAGTACTTAATATATATTCACATATCTAAAAATTTGAGATAATGTGCTTGCTAATGTTAACTAATCACCTTATTAAGATTACCAACTCATTAATAGATCATTATTTAATGTAAATTGAAATGCCTACAAATGTCATCAAATTTTCAATTCATATGATCATGCATATTTTAGGTCTCCTCTTCTCAAAGTCTTCAAACAATTTTGACATGGTTTAATTATTAAAATCTTCATTAATAAATCATTAACAAACATTATATAATGCTTTACGGATCATTAGTTAATATTTACAAATGTCATTAAACTTTCAATGCATTTTAAAAATCTACAAATGATTTTAACAGAAATTATACAATGATTACGTTTTTTTTTTGTTAAAGCACTTTTGAATGCTTACATATGTTATTAAACTTAAGTTCACATATTGGCTAATGCTCATTTTTACATTTACAAATGTTTTACATTTATTAATCATTTGTTAATGTTTTTTGCAGTACCCAATCAGAAGTGGAAACTACTCATCAATAGCAAAAATTGTTCCAAATGACTGGACCTATTTTCACATTTGTACAAATCATTTACCAATCAGTTGCTAATGTTTTTGAGTACCCAATCTAAAGCTGAGACTATTCATATATATTTTAGTATCTTTATTGGCAGTGGACTTTTAGCTACTGTAACATCGTTTATGTAAAGGGTGGTTAGTTCAGTTTAGCTTAATGCTTGGTAAACACATAACACACATTGTAATTTGGGTGCAAAACATGTTTTTATTACCTCAACACATATAAGTATACTATTCGTATCATTAAATAGAATATTCCTTAAATCATACATCAACAGGAGGTGGGAAAAAAAAAACTACTTTTCAAGAAAATACCTAATTTTTCATGTCTCAAACTAATCCAATATAAACGGATTGAATCATGTTGCCTAGTACTCAGATTGGCCCTGTACACTGCTGACCCCTTACCCAACCCTTAAACCTACCCATACCACCAAACCTGAGGCCAACATTTCTCTGCTGATAAATGTTGGGAAGACAAAAGAGTTGATGTTAAACCACCTAGAACCTTGAGAGAATTTTCTGTCTAAGCACAGATCAATTGATCAGTTGGAGATCCAACACACTCTCTTAACTACGCTTTTGAATTGTTACCACCTGGACGCCGATATAGGACACTGAAGGCAACCGAAGGAATATAAAAACAAACCTTTTTGCAGTAGGTCTGGGTTTAGGAGGGGTGAATGTATTAAGTATTTATTTGATGTGTTGTATGAATTGTAGGAATATGTGAAATTGTATTGTCATTGTTGCATGTAAGCGAGACCGAAGACCAATTTTCAGCCAAGGCTGAACAATAAATTATAACTAACTAACCTTACCCGTATCACACCTCAATAACAGCAGACGTGTTCTGCATTAACAAAAGCTTTGTATAACATCTGTTCAAATCATTTGTAGATTTTCAAGAAGTGCATGATCATATATGAATTAGAAGTTTAATGACATTTGTAAGCATTTTAATTTACATTAAATGTTAATTATTAGGAAAAGTTTCATACATTTATTAGTAAACATTATCATATTATTTCATGTTTCTAGATATGTGAATATATATTAACAAATGATCTGTTAAGCATTACATAATGTCTGCTAATGATTTATTAATGAAAGTTGTTATAAAGTGTTTTATAGAAATTCACCAAGGCTTACACTCCTAACCCTTGCATCCTCCAAAACACACTGCTTCATCCAGCGTCCGTTATTAAACACACGCAGGACATGAATTTTGATAACTACACTAATATACTGAAATGTGTTCATGCAAAAATATGATACACATGGTTTGGTTGCACATCAGACTCTCGTTTGCCTAACGCTGTTGTCGCCTTTACCTTGAGAGATTTATTCAGTTATATCTTACAGATCAGATAGCTTCACCGATTATAAAGGAAGTGTTTTTTCAAAGAGCATAATACTTGCGCTAGACTGAAGTCGGTTATGATGTTCTTTGGTAATGCAAATGTCCTTTGCTCGTTTTGAATTACTGAGAAAATGTAACCGTTTGATCAAACATTTAAAAAACATTCCTCCTCTCCTGAAAGATTTGTCTCCACATCTCCATGCATGTCTGTGTCTCCCCAGCACCATCCAAGCCCCTACTGGCAACTCCTAACCACGCGAGAGACCTCTCGAGCTGTCTTAAATAGCTGGGAGAGTAAGAGTGATTCTTAGCTTTAAGACATTTGATAACATGCTTTTATACTTAAGTTTGAAAGCAGGAGTAAATTTTATGAATTCTCAGCACTTAAGACTAAAATGGCACTTTGAGAAGCTCGATAAATACGGGCCCAGAACCTTTGTTGGACTAAAAAAACCTTCCAGTAGTTTACCATTTTAAAATTCTGATCATTTCTTTTTCGCTTTTTAAAGAATTGTATGATCTAGGTTTTGGTCCATTAGATGTCCAAGTTTTCCCTGATCTCCGCTGACTGTCTGTCTCTCCATTCCTGCAGCGTTGGGTGTACCCAGTAGTGCAGTGTTGCTGTTTGAGCTGGAATTACTACAGCTGCAGAAGGGTGTTCCTGAGGGCTTTTTGTTCATCTGGCTGCAGGACAGTCCTGAGCAGCTGTTTCCTGCCATGGACATGAACCAAGACCAGGAGGTACCGCTTGAAGAGGTATGCTATTTATTGTCTGGCTTCTTAATGTCAGTGAAGCTATTTCCTTCATGGTATATAAAAAGATGGACTAAGAACTGAGCGCCTCCACAAACAGTTACTGTTTTAAAAAGTACATTTAAAAATCAATTTGATTGAGATGTCAACATGCCAGAAAATGTACCACCCAGGCTATTTAGAACCAAGTTTAAGACCATATGTGTTGCCATTTTCATAGTTGAGAACATGTTGTTGTTAACAATTTTTTGATCAATCAGTTGGGCTACGCTAAAGACATTCATGCATTGTGTGTCAGTCTGTGTTTTCTGCACAAGAATCAACATAACTTCAAGTCAGCATACAATTAACCAGACCCTGTCTTATCACACAAATACTATGTGCGAACATAGAGACCTACAATGCATGTAACTAGTATGACTTGTGACATGCTCGTACTGTGTCACATCTGATCAGCAATTGATTTTTGTTGTTTTCTTTTGCAGTTTTCAGCATTCATTAAGCTACAGGTGGCTGAAGGCAGGGGCCGCCTCCATCCGGGAATAGACAGGGACATTGTCCTAAGGGACATGTTCAAAAAGCAAGATCGCAACGCAGACGGCAAAATAACTGAAGATGAACTGAACGTCATAGTAAATGAGGAAGAGGAAGTGCCTAAACATGAGGAGCTATGAAAGCAACATCATTTTTTGAGTGAGATTTTTGTAATTCAAGCTGTAAATGGATGACTATGTCAGCTTGATGTTGGGATCCATGGGTTCAGCAACGGGGAATGTTCCAATGACATAAAATGCACTAATTAAAAAATACATTTCCAGTTTGAGAGGTTACATTGAAAGATGTGTTATAATATTATGACATTTCTGTGTCCTTTTTTCTGTCCATTAATCAATTCTTATTTATGCTACATTGTGGGGACCAAATGTAAAACCTGAAATTTGTGTGCCACAAGGGAAAAAAAGTGTAACAATCCAAACAGGTTTTCTGTAAGGGTTAGGTTTAGGGTTAGGGGATAGACAATATTGTTTGGTCAGTATAAAAGTAACAGAAGTCTATGGAAAGTCCCCACAATTCACAGAAAACTAACATGTGTGTCTGTGTATGTGTGTATAAAGACATGGGTAGATGTAAACATGTTACAGGGGTAGACATTGTAAACAGACTGTTCGGTCACAATTATGAATATGGATCTGCTGATATCACATCTTGTATTTTATATAAGTACAATTTACAACATACAGGAAAACGGAGATAGGGTTAGAAAGTATTAGGCTTGTGTTGTCCGAATGCCAGAATGCTGTCAGTCAAGTCCAAAGCAAGACACAGCCCAGAGCTGAGCTCACTGGTTCTTGTGCACACACACATTTGAGCGGTTCAAATATGAAATTGAGACCTACTGCATGACACCTGCATGACAGCTGACATAAAATAGAAAAAAAAAAAGTCTTGGATTTAGAATAACCATGATGGGCCTAACAGAACTACTAAAGTGAAATAAAATGTGTGTTGTTGTTTTTTTTTTAATGGGAGAAACATTAAAACAAGTCAAACATATCTCAATGTAACAAATTCTAGCTTACTTCATGCTCTTTCTCTGAAACCTGTAAAATAACTCTATAGCAACAATCTATACAAATTAGTTGCTCTGACTAATGTAAGTTTAACATCTGGTCTAAGAAAACCTTTTTACTTAAGAACTTTTTCAAAAATTATTTCTTAGGACTAAACCTTTTAGTTCTATTCTTTTACTTGTCCATTTTTAAAACAAGACATCTCATTAAATGCATTTTGGCTAGAGACAAACAGATTGCCCTTCATATAATGTACTGACTTATTAAATACACAGTTAACATCATGACACCTCCACTAAAATACTTCTTTACTTTGTGACCTTCAGTGAGAGAAAGATGAGCAGAACCATAATCCCTGATTAACGGATCTAAACTGGAGATACCAAGTTGGTGCCTTTGAGGTCCTTCTCGACTGTGTGCAGATAGAATAATACAGTAATACAGTAATCTAGATAATGGTGGAAAATGAACATGCAGAAGTTGTCACGGTAGAAAAACAACAGAATAATATTCCAACCCACAGAAAAGAAAATTACTGATTCTGTCCTTGTCTTGGAGATCTGAGGTCTAAGTTCATTGTCCTAAGATGTATTGTAAGATGGCATTAGGAACATCCATGGTTTCATCTTTCTCCAAGATGATATCATATGAGTTTAAGTATGACTGTCTCCTCTCATCCACCTAGGGTAAAAAACAAAGACATTAGAGGTTTTTTTTTGTTGTTGTTTTTTTCACTTTTACTTTTCATGTGCTGTCCTGCTTTTACTGTGGATTTACCTTATCATTGAGGTATCCGATCTTCAGGACATTTTGTAAGTTCATGACTCCATCAGCCATGTTGAGATCCCCAAGAGAGTCTCCGAGCAGGAGGACATTACAGCGGCTCTGGAGTTCCTTGAAGTGTTCAGTATTGAGCAGAGCTCCTTCCCGTTTGTTGTAGATGTGAATCAGCTCTCCTTTAAATGCCCGCAAAACACCCTGCACAGCCCGATAATTGAAACAACAGGTTTTAGTTAATCACACTGATGAACAATAACATAATGTGTTGCAATGTTTTACTTGTGTATGTGCAGCAGACATGTTTGTACACTGATGACACTGACAGTTCTTTTGCAGTTCAGATTTACGATGACAATTGATAACATTGGCATCGGAACCATTGTATGTGGGTGGCACAGGACCCACCCACTTTTGAAGACCAATGATATTGGACCCACCCACTTTTACCATCTCTAATTCAGCAAATATGTCCATTAGAGCTGAAGATCTTTGCCCGAACCCGACAGGACCCGATGGGACCCGGCTTAATTTATGTCATTTTACACGGCTCAGGCCGGGCACGGGCTTGCGCTCCAGCTTGCGCGGTAAATGAGCGGTCATGTGATGCGTTTCGATTAGCGCGAAAAATGGATGTTGACGAGGTGAAACGGAGGCTTGCCTCTGGCGATTACGTTTTGGTGAAATTCACAAAACTTGCAAAATTAGCCAGATCAGTACTATGCATCCTGGCCAGTAGCAGCAGCAGTGAAAGGGTGTTCAGTGCTGCTGGACGCACCATCAGTGAGCGCAGGACCGCGCTGAAGCCATCTACCGTGGATTCAATACATTTCCTCCACAAAAACATGTAGCCTAACCTTGGTGAGTAAAGGTTTTTCAAATTATAACTAAATATTAACTGAAAAACGAAATATTCCAAGGTACTCGTGTAGAAAAAAAGCCTTTAATGGACTGGGCTAAATCATTAAAACAATTAAAAGTGTAGATCTACGCATTTCGGCTACACAGCCTTCTTCAGGATACACATCACAAGTTCAAACAAGTATTCTTAAACAATCAGTAGGCAATCACAAGCAGCTGGTTAATCAATGGGAGTGGCTAGAGCTTTCCTCCTTGCAAAAAAACAAACAAAACAAACAAACAAACAAAAAAACAGCATCAAATCTAACCATACAACAATAAGTAATGATATTCACAAATATAAAAATCTACATATATGTAACAATACAAATACCAAAAATAATTAGGTAGAATAGGTAAATAAAATTAATTTCTTCATTAATTTCAGGAGGCTTACTCCCCTTAAGTGTATAAATCCAAAAAGTCTGGAAATTGTAAACATTGTGACAATATGGTGAGAACAAATAATTTTACCGATGTAGTTTCTGGTAAAGTGTATCCAATTGAGTCCTTCATTAATTGTAATTCTTCGCATGTAATATATAGGTTAGAATGCGAGTGTGGACATTTTTATATTGATCGAACAAAAAGAAAACTACGTTTAAGAGTGTCTGAACATAAATATGCTATTCGCTCAAAAAAGTGTTATATCCTATGGCAAGACATTATAATGAAGCTGGTCATGCTAGTGAGAGCTCTCTTAAGGTGATTGGAATTGAATCTATCCCATGTTCAATAAGAGGGGGAGATAGATTGAAACGACTTTTACAACGAGAAACTTTCTGGATTTATACACTTAAAGGGACTAAGCCTCCTGGAGTTAATGAAGAAATTAATTTTTGACCTTTTTTGTAGTTATTTTTGGTATTTGTATTGTTACATATATCATGAATATCATTACTTATTGTTGTATGGTTAGATTTGATGCTGTGTTTTTTTTGTTTGTATGTTTTTTCTTTTTCTTTCTTTCTTTTTTTTTTTTTTTTTTTGCAAGGAGGAAAGCTCTAGCCACTCCCATTTGTAGCGTCTGGACCAATCAAACATACATTAATTGTTACATTTAACAAATAGTCTTTAAACACAACAGGCCAGCTACATGCTGGAGCTCTGGAGACAAACCCCCCCAAAGCAACTAACACCCTAAAAGGGCTCAGTTGCCAGGACAACAATCTGATACCACAGGTTTTATTGCTTCAAGGAATTCACATCTGCCCATGCTACATTTGCCATAGGAAAGACACAATGCCTATAGAGATAGACTCCTTCCTATTCATTCACAGACAAACCTTTCTTTGACCTTCCTATCACACATAGCCCAGGTTATTGTGTACAGTATTACTGCAATGTATTTTAATTTTGTCTGTTGTATTTGTATTTGTCTTTCTACTGTTTTATGCATGTATTATGATAGATGACTAGTAGTATAACCCACCTATGTCATGCTTGGACTCTTTGAGTTCGTATTTTAATGATCTAAAAGATGGTGTAAATTAGATGTTGATACCTTTGCAACATGTTAGTGTTTTAAGAAACCTTAGTAGTTTTTGCATCAACACCCAATCGAATTACATATGCAAATTACCATGCTCACAGACAAAGAGTCGTAAACTTTCTCTCCAAAGGTGAAAGTTACCATTGGTTCATGGACCTCCTGGAGGCACAGCCTCCAGAGAGTTTAAAGGCATCGACCCCTCTCTCTTCTCGCTCTCTTCACTTTCTCACTCGTCTGCAACATCTTCCGATTGCTGCCCGTGTGGAGGAACCCACGGGGAGCCGGAGCCGGAGCCGGCACAGGGCGTGCCCGGCGGGCCCGACAGGCCCAACATACAGAGCTGTGGCTCTCGACCACAAAGAGCCAGACAGTTCCACTCAACTCTGGAATTCATCTTCATGACTCGCCTCAGTCAGTCAGTGGTTCTTGGAGAACCTGAGAAGATGAGCTAGAACTCTTCAGGACTTCCCTAAGCGTGCGCCAGGCCTTGCGGCCTTGTCTTTCCATTCCTCAAAGATCACAGGACTTCAGCTGGGTCCCTCTCAGCTCTTGGTTCTTCTTCACTTTTCACATGGGAAGAAACTCCCAGTCACCAACGAGTCATCTTTGGAATTCATCAGTCTTCAGACCCGGAAGAACGTGATTGCAATTCCAAAACCACCACTGCTTCAAACCACCAAGACTTTCAGAGACTGCATTTGGACACTTGTTCGACGACCAAGGCAATGCAAGTATCGTACACTTAACTAAACATACAGAGGTTTAGTATAAGCTGTAGACAGCACTGATGGTTTCACAGCAGGTGGTTAACTGACTTTTTTTTTTATAGCTTCATTTCCCTGTCTCTCTCTAACTGCTTCTCACTGACCATTCCCCCATGTATGAGTGATTTCATGTTGGTTTGTTTAGATTAGTTATGTGTTAGTCCTTCGTTAATAAACTATTGTGCACAAATTACATGAGTTTTGATTCTGATTCTGCCTTGTAAATTAATGTCCCTTTACGATTCCGATTCGAGCTACATGCTCTAATGCAATGGTACTTTAAGAAAGTTATTTTCTGTGGCCAAGAAAATATCATTTCTTAGAGTTGATATAAAGATTATACTGAATGTTCGCTGAGCGAACAGATTAGTTGATGGAAAATTGATTCTGCTACAGTTACTACTGGCAGCTGATATAAGTAATTGTAATTAATCATAATTAATTGTAATTATTTATATACATTTCCCTTTGAGCTAAAATTCGCTACACATTGATTAACCAGCTGCTTGTGATTGCCTACTGATTGTTTAAGAATACTTGTTTGAACTTGTGATGTGTATCCTGAAGAAGGCTGTGTAGCGGAAACGCGTAGATCCACACTTTTAATTGTTCTAATGATTTAGCCCAGTCCATTAAAGGCATTTTTTTCTACACGAGTGCCTTGGAATATTTCGTTTTTCAGTTGAAATTTACCTCCATATATCCAAAGAGCACCGCTGATTTACTGAAGAGACCAGTGCAGCACTCTTGGCCTTTGTTATTTTGTTATAACTAGATATTAATTGAGGGAGATTAATCTTAAATGCATAATGTAGACAGAGTATATATTCATTCTTGACAAAAGGCAAAAGAGCTGTGTGCTTGCGCACATTTGAATAATGTCGGGCTGTAAACGGGTTCGGGCTTTTAAAAAGCTGTCAATCAAAATGTACTTGTCGGGCTCGGGCACGATTACAGCTCTAAAGTCCATGCACTTTCAGAGCACCAACAGTCAAATCCATTCCACACAACAAATGCCCTAATCAATTAAACTCCATTCAGCTACAGCCTTGAAATCCACACTGCTGCTTCCTCAAATCTATTCCACTTTCATTCAGAGACCCATATCACTTAGACTCCATTCCCTGTTTTCACTAGTTACTCACGCCTGCTGCACTCCTAAGACACTGTAAAGTAAACAAAGCATCTTAGCTTAGCGTATCTTCTGCTCAGATACACCTAATCCTTCCAGATACTTTATTTCAACTTCTTGATTATTTCCTTCATTATTATCTTTATTGAAAACAAAGCCTTTCCGGGCAGAGATAATTGTAAGATACCCCGTTAATTAAAAGGCAACAGACTCTTGGGGGGCGCTGATCAATCACCATGGAAACTAACAAGATGGGCAAAGGAACAAGGAAAAGTGGAAACAAAGGGGAACAAGTACACTTCAAAATAAGAGTCCACAAAACCAGGACAGGGACACAGACCGGAATCATGACATATGCCCCCCTCAAACGAGTGGCTTCCAGACACTCAAAAAAAAAAGTCCAGCAGGGAGATGAAGCTGAGGGCAAACAGGGAATTTTTAATGCCACATTAATAATACCAACAACAAATCTGAAACCATGAGCCCAAAACCGCGATACATACAGAACCATGAAAAACTTGAATCATTACACCTCTAGTTTGAGCACTGCAGTAGTTTATGCCGGGTATTTTCATGCAGTGTCTGCATGTGTGAATTTTGGAAAAGCACAAGGCATCATACACTTACTGACTTTGTAAATAGTGACAGAGGAAACTCTGAAGTCGTTCAGATCACAACAAACTCGAGCTCAAAAATGTAATTTAATAATACGTGTTCGGCTGAAAATATTAAACATTTGATATCCTACGACTGGGTGGAATCAGAATCTGAAATCCAATGTTTTCTGAAGCCAAAAAACTGTAAATTGGCGGAAAATTGGAGCAAAAAAAAGGTGTAGTGTATTTCCGGCCTTAAACCAGCTAAACTGAGGGACGATGATATGAGCGAACACGTTCAACCTACCAGAGTTTTGCACTGAATTCATGCTACTACTGAACTTCAATGCTGTATCACTTAAACATTCCCAAATCCACATTTTTCCTGAGTAACCTGAGGAGCTAATCAATCACCAGGGAAACTAACAAGATGGGCAAAGGAACAAGGAAAAGCAGAAACAATGGGGAACAAGTACACTTCAAAATAAGAGTCCACAAAACCAGGACAGGGACTCATAGACCGGAATCATGACATATGCCCCCCTCAAAGAAGTGGCTTCCAGACACTCAAAAAAAAAAAGTAAAGTTCAAGTCCAGCAGGGAGATGAAGCTGAGGGTGAACAGAGGGAGCGATGGAGGGCCAGGTCCATGCAAGGGCAGAACAAGGAACCAGTGGAGTAGAAAGCCAGGGCGGAGATGGCAGAACAGAGTGCCCGGGTGAAGCAGTGAGCCAGGGAGGAGCAGAGTGCCAGGGCAGAGCAGGTGGGGCAGGGAGCCAGGGCAGAGCCGGCAGAGTAGGAAGCCAAGGTGGTACCGGCAGAGTCGGAGACCTCCAGAGTGGAGCTGAAGACCTGCTCTTATCATCCAATCATGGTTGTAGCTCTCTATTAGTGCTACTGGATTTTTGCACTGCATTTGACACTATTGACCACAACATTCTTTTGAATAGGCTAGAAAATTATGTTAGCAGTAGTGGTAGTGCGCTGGCATGGTTCAAATCATACTTATCCAACCGCCATCAATTCGTTGCAGTGAATGATGAGGTATCATACTGAGCACAAGTGCAGTATGGAGTACCACAAGGCTCAGTGTTAGGACCTTTACTTTTCACGCTTTACATGTTACCCTTATGAGATAGAATTTTGGTTCCTTGCCACTGTCACCTCTAGCTTGCTTAGTTGAGGACACTTAATTTTCGTCGACTTGATTGCACAGATACTATTTTAACTGAATTGAGCTGGACACTGAACTGACTTTAACTGTTTACTGTTGTCCTTTTACATACTGTAAAACTGCTCTGACACAGTCTGTATTGTTAAAAGTTCTATATTAATAAAGGTAAAAGAAAAAATAGAAAAACATGGTGTTACTGTAGCTTTCACTGTTATGCTGATCATACTTAGCTCTATATTTCTTTGCAGCCCTATTTGCAAAACTAACAAAATGCATAGACGGAAAAAAAAAAAAAAATGAATGACTAGTAAGTTCTTACTCCTGAACTCTGAAAAAATGGTGTCAATTACCAGACTATAAACCACTGCATGTAATAACCTAGAACACTGTCTAACACTTGGCTGCTCTGTCAATTCTTTATCATCAGTTAGAAACTTAGGTGTGCTATTTGATAGCAATCTTTCATTTAAAAACCATGTTTCTAGTATTTGTAAAACTGCACTTTTCCATCTCAAAAATATATCTAAATTATGACAAATGCTCTCAATGTCCAATGCAGAAACGTTAATTCATGCGTTCATGACTTCAAGGTTAGATTATTGTAATGCTTTATTGGGTGGTTGTTCTTCACACGGTCCAAAATGCAGCAGCTAGAGTTCTTACTAGAACTAGGAAGTATGACCATTTTAGCCTGGTTCTGTCAACACTGCACTGGCTCCCTATTAAACACTGTATACATTTTAATACATAGTACAATTTAAAAAATAATACCCAAAGGTTGCATTTAAAGCCTTGTACAGTTCAGCACCTCAGGCTCTTATCACATTATAGTCCTTCTCGTCCGGTGCAATCTCATAACTCTGGTCATTCGATAATACCCACAATATCAAAATCAACTGCGGGTGGCAGAGCCTTATCCTATTTAGCACCTATTTAGAACTCTGGAACAATATACACACTCTGTCAGTTTAAATCTCGATTAAAGACCCATCTCTTTAACCGGTAGCCACCCAGATTCAGACTGTATCCAGTCCAGATGATGGATCAGGACTTAGAGACAACCTCTACAGCCCTGAATGTCAGCGGAGACCAGGACAACTAAATGTGTCCCAGAGACAGATCCCCAGCGAAGACCTTGTCACGTAGATGGTCATCAACACAAGACCACGGGAACCAGATGAGTCCTCTGCACAATCTGAGTTTGCTGCAGCCTAGAATTAAATTGCTGGTTACGTCTGGCTAGAAGAGAACTGACCCCCTGACTGAGACTGGTTTCTCCCAAGGTTTGTTTTATCTCCATTTCTGTCTTTCTGTGTGTTTCTGCTTGCTTAGTTGGGGACACTTTATTTCTGGCAATATCATCTACTTGATTGCACAGACACGATCAATGAATCGATGAACTGATTTTAACTGAGAATTGAGTGTTTACTGTTGTCCTTGATTGCACAGATACCTTCTCATCCAGTCTGCAGCTATGTGGCGCCATTGAGGATGCATTACATCATCTGGAAGCACGCGCAATGCCGTGATACTCTCTCCGCAATGGCGGCACACAGCTGCAGACTGGATGAGGAGGAGAAGAATAAAGTCATCATTTTTGTTTTCTTTGCAAACAAAACGCATTCTCGTAGCTTCATATCTGTACTATTGTAACACTGATGTCACATGGACTATTTCATCGATGTCCTTGCTATGTTTCTGGACCTGGGAATGTGTCAGTTGCATTGCTGTCTATGCTGGGTCAGAGAGCTCTCGGATTTCATCAAAAATATCCTCATTTATGTTCCGAAGATTAACGAAGCTCTTACAGGTTTGGAACAACATGAGGTTGAGTAATTAATGACAGAATTTTCATTTTTGGGTGAACTAATCTTTTAAACTGAGGTCCTAGTCTCTGTGGTCACTAAAAATTCCATGACACTTCTTGTATGTGTCCTGGTCAAAACCCAAATACTCTGGCCCTTGTCAATCATGGCCTCCTAATAATCCCCATCAACCGAACTGGGTTTATCACTCTCTCTCGTCTCGAAGTGTAGCTGGTGTGTGGATGCTTCATTCATTCATTTATTCATTCATTCATTCATTCATTCCTTCATTCAGTCCATCACTGAAAATCATGTCCTCTGGTGTGACAGCATATCCTGATTTTAAATCGGCCGATTCCACTGACAACTTTAATTAGTTAAAGAACCACATTTAACGTCATGTTACTGAAACCATGACATGTGCACATGCACTGTAAAAAATAAAAAACACAATTTGTTGAGTCAGCTTAAAATAATTTGTTACTCTGCTGCCTTAAAATTTTAAGTTCAGTCAACTAAAATAAGTTTAGACAACTTGAAATGTTAGGTTGTACTAAGTAACAACTTAGATATTTGTGTTTGCTAAACTTAACAGATGGGTAAGTAACCCAGCTGCCTTCAAATTTTAAGTTGATTCAACTCAAATATCTAAGTTGTCACTTAGTATAATTTAACATTTCAAGTTGAACAAACTTTTTTTGAGTTGACTGAACTTAAAATTTTAAGGCAGCCGGGTTACAAATTATTTTAAGTTGACTCAACAAATAGTTTTTTACAGTGTGGTAACTTTTTGTCTCAGAATAGTCTGAATTGGCTAGACACACCTGCCCAGACTGTAATGGCCAAGGAGACCTGCATGGGCCAGGGAGCATTTACACTGAATAAGGAACCAGTTGAGCTTTTTTGAGGTGGTGCTGTTACAGTCTAGGCAGGTGTGTCTAGTCAATACAGAACTGGCCTACACCTTGTGAATAGTACTGTGGCAAGCCAATACTACCTGAATAACATCATTAATCCAGTCACTGTGCCTCTGCATGAGCAACACAGGCCTGATTTCATCTTCGTCAGTGGACCAGATCATCAGGGTCGCATCATCAGGGTACGGCTGCTGGAGGTTGGGGTACCTCAAATGAAGTGGCCTACTCTTTCTCCAGATCTGAATCCCACAGAAAACCTATGGGATCAGCTGAGTCATCGTGTAGAGGGAGGTAACCCTGCACGCCAGAACCTCAATGACTTGAGAGCAGCCCTTGAAGAAGAGTGGAATGCCATGCCTTAGCAGACAAGAAGGCGACTTGTGAACAGCATGAGGCGTCGTTGTCAAGCTGTAATTGATGCTCAAGGACGCATGACAAGTTATTGAGACACTGACATTTTTTGTTGTGGTATACCCATCACTGTTGTTCAACAGTTGAAGAAATTACCATTGCATGCTTATACTTAAATGCCCTACTTTCATGATATAATATCACTGCAGCATGTATGTTTTATATTTTCCATAAATTTCACTCAAAAGTTGAATATCCTTAACTTTTTGTGAGTAGTGTAATTCATAGACATCTTAATAAATATAGTTTGAATATCAATCAAAAGTGATTAAATTTTGTTGATGAAAATATTTTGTTTGTAAAAAAAAAACATGTTGATATTGTTTGTATCAAAATTAAACTTTCCTTCTCCTTTGACATGTTGACAATGCAATACTCAATACTTCTCACATTCTCTTTAAAGCAATAACTACCATTTCTGTCCTTTAGTGTGACATAATGTTTTTTTATTTATTACCTATAATTTGTGATTTTACCCTGTCCTGTTGCTTTCAAACTGTGTTCCTTTTTATTATGGTAAAAGTGCGGTATATAACATTTATTTTTTGGCACACAATGTAGAACATACAATCGCGATTTTGGCGTAGTTTGTCAGTGCTTTACGGCTCTGTGTATTACTTGCCGCTCCAGCTGAACGCACGTGATGGAGCTTTACTACTAATCAAAGTACCGGCTTCATTGACTAAACGCGCCTCACAACATCGTGCGATTAATCGTTGCAGCCCTACAAATAAGCATTCTTGTGAAAATTTCTAATACCACATTAATAATAGCCCAATAACAAACCAATCTGAAACCATGAGCCCAAAACCACAATACATACAGAACCATGAGAAACCTGAACCGTTAGACCTTTAGTTTGAGCACTGCAGTAGTTTATGTGGGGTATTTTCATGCAGTGTGTCTGCATGTGTGAATTTTGGAGAAGCAAATCACGGTCAGTGAGGATGGAATACACTACATGACCTTTAAAATCAGATTTTTTAAACACAAGGCATCATACACTTACTGACTTTGTAAATAGTGACAGAGGAAACTCTGAAGTCGTTTAGATCACAACAAACTCGAGCTCAAAAATGTAATTTAATGTAAATTGGCGGAAAATTGGGGCAAAAAAAAGGTGTAGTGTATTTCAGCCTTAAACCACCTAAACTGAGGGACGCTGATATGAGCGAACACGTTCAACCTACCAGAGTTTTGCACTGAATTCATGCAACTACTGAACTTCAATGCTGTATCACTTAAACATTCCCAAATCCACATTTTTCCTGAGTAACCCGAGTTGTATTACCTTCATTGTAAAACCGTATTTTTTAATTATTTGTGATCTCACAAATTATGTCTGCCCAACATATAAATAACTATTCAATATCAGAAAAGATACACTTAAAATAGCTTAAGAAATGAAAACTAAACAAGAGTGTACTGGACATCGTTTCAACAATATCAGTGAATTATTTTGACAAACAGATGACAAATGGTTGAAAAGAAACTTACAGACTCATCAAAGTCCATGTAATTGGAGAAGACTTTAACATTAGGATGAAACACACCCGCTTGTCTGATCACTTCCTCCAACACATCCCCAACTCCAGCAGAGAAGATCAGCAGAGGAACAGACGTCTGATGGAGATCATCAAAGAACTGCTGGTATCCATCCCTGACAAACACATTATCGATATTATTAGTGACGTCATCACCCACTACAACACAAATGCTTGTTAGCTTTGTTAGTGGTCTGACCTCAGCATGGCTTCAGACTCTCTCACAGCTAGAGCCAAATGATCCTTACTGATTTTCTGCTGCACAAGGAGCTCATGAGCTTTAGTCCACCTGCACACACACAAACACCCCTACAGCTAAGTACAATGGAAAAAAAAAGAGAGACAAAACTATAGCTTTACTGAAAAATTACAACAACAACAAAATAAAACAAAAACGGGGAAATGTTTCAGGTCACAGTGTAAAGTGTACGGGCCTTTATTTTTAGCTGTTTTGGATTACTATGCACCTGACCCGTTTGGACTTGGGACTTCTTTGGCTGTTCAAACTGTCATTTACTCACACATGTGAGTCTCAAAATGTTTGAAAGTAATGTCAAAATTGGCAATGTAAATAAAACTGAAAGGTCTGATCGCATTTGACGTGACAAAATGAGAGGTCAACCATGGCTGATGTCAACTTAAATACCGCCTGTTGGACTGTGACTTTCTACTACGACGGACCCAACCAACACCAACTGAACTGACTAACAGTGTGTCAGAGACGAGGTAGGAAAGTTGGGCTACATGCCAGGCTAAAGGCTAGAGCTACACGACCACAGCCTCCACACACACCATTTTCTGCAAGATGGTAAGGATTAGGCCTCGAGGAAGATCAGAGGTGGTGTCTGTCAACAACAGATGGTGTGGGGATGTGAGGGTTGTTGGAAAGTACTGTTCTTCGAACACTGAATTTCTGATGAACTGAATTGCAGACCTTTTTATTTACCGAGAGAGTTCAAGCACTGTGTTTCTGCTGCCCGTTTACACTTCGCCAGAGGCCATTCGTGTGACCGCGCTGGAGATTCTGCATGGAGTCATCAACAGGCAGGAGACTGCACATCCAGATACTCTGTTCATCATGGCTGGTGATTTCAACCACTGAAATCTCAGAAATGTCCTCTCCATGTACCATCAAAAGTGTGCTTCCCGACAAGGGAGAATAACATGTTCTCCCTTATGTACAGCAGTGTGAAGGATGCCTACGAGGCTGTTCCCTGGCCACAGTACGGAGAGTCTGATCACATTTCAGTGTTTCTCTAGCCAGCCTACAAACAGCTTCTTAAGCGAGCCCCTCCAGTAAGTAAAACTGTCAAAAGTGTGAAATGAAGAATCAGCCAGTGTTTCAGAACTGCTTTGAGAGTACATTGGTCAAGTCAAGACACCTTTATTTATATAGTGCTTTTAACAATACAGATTGTGTCAAAGCAGCACTACAGTATTAAATAGGACAATAGTGTGTAATAATGAAAAAGGACAAGAGTAAACACTGAAACAGGCCAGAAACAACCTGCACAAATCAGGAAAGCCAAGAGACATTACAGTCTGTGGCTAACGGGTATTACACCACGGAGTCCTGACGGATGTGGCAGCACATCAGAGTACCGGCACAGGAGCCAGGAAGCCAATATAACTAACACGATACATTTCCGTAAGTTATACTGTATCCTTCAACATGCTCATGTTCGTTCATGTTGATTTCAAGTGATCTGTCTTACTTATAAAGCCCTAAATGGTTTAGCTCCTCAGTACCTGAGTGAGCTCTTATCGCATTATAGTCCCTCACGTCCGCTGCGTTCTCAAAACTCTGGCAAATTGATAATACCTAGAATATCAAAATCAACCGCGGGCGGCAGATCATTTTCTTATTTAGCGCCCAAACTCTGGAACAATCTACCTAACACTGTTTGGGACGCACACACACTCTGTCAGTTTAAATCTAAAGACCCATCTCTTTAACTTGGCTTACACATAACACATCAACATATTCCTATAATTCAAATCCATTAAAGGATTGTCAGGCTGCATTAATTAGGTCAACCGGAACCGGGAACACTTCCCATAACACCCAATGTACTCAGTGCATCGTAAGAAGAATGGCATCTACGCTAATATTAGTCTGTTTCTTTCTTATTCCGAGGTCACCTTAACCACCAGATCCAGCCTGTATCCAGATCAGATGGTCACTGCAGTCCCCCGGATCCAGTTCGTACCCAGCACAGACGGTGGATCAGCACCTAGAGACGACCTCTACAGCACTGAATGTCAGCGGAGACCACATCGACTAGATGAGCCCCAGAGACAGATCCATAGTGAAGACATCATCACTTAGACGGCCGTCGGCACAAGACCACGGGAACCAGATGAGTCCTCTGTGTCTGGCCAGAGGAGAACTGCCCCCCCGACTGAGCCTGGTTTCTCCCAAGGTTTTTTCTCCATTCTGTCACCGATAGGGTTTTGGTTCCTTGCTGCTGTCGCCTCTGGCTTGCTTAGTTGGGACACTTATTTCTCAAACAATATTGTATACTATTTGAACTGAACTGAGCTGAATAATGGCATCGTTGAATCCATTGATGAACTGCCTTTAACTGAAAATTGAGTGTTTACTGTTGCCCTTTTACATTATTGATGTACTGTTTCCTGTTAATACTGTGCAGCCGCTTTGTCACAATTCTGTATTGTTAAAAGCAGTATATAAATAAAGGTGACTTGACTTGACTTGATCTGTCATGCCACATTCAAGAGCGTCAAAACAACATTCATTGTTTGAGTTTTGTGACTGACATTAATTAAGACATCAGACTGTTTCAGAGCCCTGCATTTCAGGCTGAGCCCGACTGGGCCAAACTTAATTACGCTCCTAGGGCTGGGGTTCAGGCCAATTTTCAAATTTTGTGAACAGTACAGATTAATGTACTTCATTGACTCATCTGTGCCTGACATACATTCGTTTCAAATGCCACTGGCTCAGTCAACATAAATAGTATAGTAACGATAGCAATGTAGATCTTAGTTGTATTTTAAGTGATATTACAAATTCTATAACAAACTTTATATAAAGGGTAATATTCAGGTTTCTCCGGCTCTCTGGCATTTAGGAAGTGTCTATACCCACGCTCGCTGATCCAACACAGCTGCGACGTGCATCTAGCCAATTATGATGATAAAAAAGATTTGTCATGCTGGTGGAAACAACAAGACTTTATTTATGTAGTTCAAAGCTAAGATGATAGCATTTGCTTCTGCTGTACAAATGGAGATTGCTATTTTTGATGGTTGATCATAAATGTAGGTATGCGATGTAAACATATAAAGGAGTTTTTTCCATCAGTAACAGAAATAGAGTAAAAAACATTGCGCTATTATATCAAATAGGTTACTTGTTGAAACTAACATTGTGATATGCTTAAAGTGTTTTATTGCTATAGATTTTATTTTAGGCTTGTCGTGTCAGTTTGAGAAGGCTAAGGCCTTGTCCACACTTACACGGTTTTGTTTAAAAACGCATATTTTTCTTTCCGTTTTGGCCTTCTGCCCACACTGAGACGCCGTTTTTGTCAAGGAAAACTGAGTCTTTTGAAAATGGCCAGAGTGAAAACTCTGTTTTCGCGTTGTAGTGTGGAAACGAAGGCATTCAATAATAAACACGCGCATTTAGTCATGTGACGCATCTTGTACCAACAGACATCTATCTTAATTCTTGTAACTGTGCCTGTTATGTGCTACTGACTTTAAGAGTGTTGCTAAAGATGTTGACTTTGTACACTCTTGATATTGAAGTTTTAAAAAGATTTCACAATTGCTGTGGCAAAACGTAATGTTTCCCGATGTTTCAGAAACTTTTGGAAAATGCTTGAAAACACTAATTTGGACATATGGAGACTTTTAAAATGAAAACTTTGCTTTCAAACGTATCAGGATTAATGTAAATGTAGCCTTAATTGATCAAACATGATCAACTCACTGTCTGCCACTGACCGCTTGGTCGTCACTTTAAAATGTTCCAAACATTTTTCTTAATTAACTTACTAAAGAAACAAAAAGAAATACAACCACTTTGCCATTACTGCCAAAACTATTGAACTATTTTTAATGGCTGCAACAGCAGCTGTCTAACTGGGAAGAGAGAGGGACAAAAAAAGACCAGAGCTCCAGTCGGACTCGGCCGAGAATTCTGATTAGCTGTCGGACAAGGGCCGGAGCGTCTCGGGCCAGGGCCTGGCTAGGGCTTAGATTTGAAAACACCTGTGCAGGGCTCTACTTTGTTTCTTAAGAGAAGTAACAAAGCACAAAGCTCTTTGCGATTACTGGATGGGAGGCACATTATAATTAACGTTTGGTCAGACTCAGAGAAAACTTCAGACCTAGCAACGCTGGCTTGAAATATTGCTGAGAGATAACTGCAATGAATAGATGTATCTCACCATTCAACCATGAGTGGTAACTTCTCTTCCACTGAGCGTGTGGAATCGATCTCGATAGGGTAGTAAGTGTCCAGAAGGTTTTTCAGCTGCAGAAAAACAATGTTCACAAATTTCAAGACTGGTCATCAAAAAGAAATCTATACAAAGCTAAGTTAAGGTAAGATAATTATGTCTGTCTGAGAAAGAGTGTGTGAGTCACAATGGAAAACTACATATTCTTTGTTCTGGAGAGAGTTTGCGTGGAAGGATGTTGCTAGATTTTTCTCCACACCTGCTCAGGTTAAGCAACAATTATACAGATTCACACGCTGGCGACGATGTGGGGTTGACAAGGCGAATCATTTCCACGTTTTCTGGACCTGCGTTTCTATTATTCAATATCGGAATGAAATACATAAATGTCTGAACATGAATGAAATTGTTCTGAACATTCAAATTCCTTTCAGTTTTGAGATGATGGACCTGGGTTTGATTCCCAGTGATTTTCCAAACAAATACCTGTTCAGAGTCCTAACTATAGCAAGTAAGAAAGTGGCCACAACCAACCTTGCCAACTCTTGAAGACTGGGTGGATATAGTACATGATATTTTTTTCAACGGAGAAGCCAACCTATGCTCTAAGACTTAAGTCTCAGTTGTTTTCAAGATTGGATTGAGTATATATCCCCTATATGATCAGATTTTGTTTAACTAAATAAAACAAAAACAGTCACTACTCTAATTAAGCAGACATTCTGCAAAAATTGGGGCAAAATGTTGTGTGGTGGACTTGATTTGGTGTTGGTGGTGGGATGATACATTGATCATGTTAGTACTTTCCTATATGAATGGATAAAAAAAAAAAAAAAAAAAAAAAAAAAAAAAAACGCTGCACACAGAATGAACAATGTTTGTGGCAAAACAGCATTTATGCAAGGATTTATTAAGGATTGCTTGAAACTTCTGCTTCTGAAAAAAAAATACATTTAAAAAATGAATAGAAATAAAACAGACTAGATAACAAAAGTATGATCTGTAGTTTTCACAAAAGCCCAGGAGCTGACAAACAAACAGGGATATTTTGGTGCACGTCACAGAAAAATAACACACATTGTTCAATTACTCAACGTGGTTGAAAATCTGTTCATTTCACATCAGTGTAACACCTATAGTTGCGCAAAGATTTCTACATCAAAACTAAATGTAAACTCAAAATTTTCATTATGGAAAACTGCTGTTGCTTTCTCACCTTGGCTTTGCAGTCTTCACTGATCAGTTTGCTATTGTCCAGAATATCTGAAAGCATATCATTTATTACTCAATTTAACAGCACAAGAGCAATCCACACAAGACAAAAACTTTTAACACTGATATATTTTCTGTAGGTAATTTACAGCTTTCAGTTTTCAATAGCATTCATGTTAGATTTACATATTTATGTTAATAGAGAGGACAGTGAGGCAAAATGTGCTCTCACAACCTTAATCTAGCATACTGTGATATGACACAGATAGTTTCACTGGGCAAACAGTCTAACAGTTAAACCACCCAGCATGCTGTCAACACTAAAAATAAAACTATTTAACCTCAATAACTGGCTAACTGATTGGTGGACAATGAGCTCA
The DNA here is from genome assembly GCF_022985175.1 of Labeo rohita. Classification (NCBI taxonomy): domain Eukaryota; kingdom Metazoa; phylum Chordata; class Actinopteri; order Cypriniformes; family Cyprinidae; genus Labeo; species Labeo rohita. The sequence goes on along the minus strand of NW_026129590.1, from coordinate 729,947 downwards.
GAAAAACTAAAGGTATTATTAGTAGGGATGGGACGACAAATCGTTGCAACGCGAATTCGAGAAATGATTCAGCATCGATACGAGATTTTCCGAACACATCGCGATTCTTTCTCAAATCAACTCTGAGCTTAGTTTTGAACAGCAGATGGCACTGCTTGCTTTAGAAACAATAATCATAAATAATCATTTATACAATTTGAAAAGGTTTAAGCGAATTACAAGGGTGTTCACAGTGGGCTGTGTTTACAATAATCTCGTGTCATAAAAGCATTCTGAGCCGAGGTGGAATTACATGACTCAGCCGAACACACAAGTTCTCTTCAGCACTCTTCTTCATGAGCATTTGAGTGTGCGGAGAAAAAAACGAGATTAAGCTCAGAATCGATTCCAAAGAGAATTGCGATGCTTTCGGAAGATTCGATCCACGAATCGATGTATTGTCCCATCCCTAATTATTACTGATTGTAGTACTTACTATGGGAGGTAGGACAGCGTTTGCCATTGTAGGCGAACCTGGTGAGAGTCATATCAAAATCTGAGATTACCTACAACATAAACAACAAACAACATCAAACACCCACGTCATCACATGAGAACTTCCAAGCTTTGTATTAAAAAGAAAATGCACAAAAAACCTATGCATTGTGAGAAATCAGCTCAAACTCTAACATACCTAGAAAGATATACCATCTTTTATTGTCTTTACAATTAATTAAATTAGAATAAAACAACATTTGAATTTCCACTTAATTAAAAATGTAGAAGTAATACAGTAATAACCTTTCCTCTGCAAAAAAGGCACTTCCATAATGTACTTAAAGTGCTCTATTTTCTCAAAAATAGTGTACTCAATTGTGCTATTTTGGGACACTACTAATACTATCTCTGTTGAAAAAAAAAAAAAAAAAAAAAAAAAAGTATATATATATATATATATATATATATATATATATATATATATTATTTAATTCATTCACAAGCTTAATAATAAGTTTGTACTTCAGATCTGTGAAATGTTCACTTGTTTGGCAAAAAAAAAAAAAAAAAAAACTTTTAACAACAATTAACTGTCTGGTTTCTACAATTGTCACTCTGCCTTATTTGGACGTGAAAGCAGGGGTGTAATGACTCACTAATTTTCTCGATACATAGATTACAAGCCCTGACGATGTATATACAGTAGTCAACACTTGAAGTGGATCAAAAAATATCATCAAAGTTGTCCTAAGACTAGAACGAGTACTTCTTTGCTTTTAGGACAATTTTGATGAAAGGTTATGATCCACTTCAAATGTTGACTACTGTATGCATTGATCTTAAAACACAGATTTTTTAATCGGGAATCGTTGATTTCAGCTAATCAGTTCAAAACGAATCGGATGAATCGTGATTTCTATATCGTTTAATTGCTTTAAAATATAAACACATTAAATTACTACAGGCACAAATTAATAGGGGAGTAACAATAAACAGAAAATGGCACTATGTGCTTTAGAAACAGCTGTACTCTGCTTGCTTCCAGTGCCTTACCACTTCAACTTACAATAATCATTCATAAAGTTCGAAAAGGTTGAAGCGAATTACAAAAAAGTGTTCACAGTGGGCTGTGTTTACATAAATATTATGTCAAAGTACATTTAACAGTGCCCCTAAATCCAAGTACATTTAACCAGTTAAATTACTCAGTTGAACACACAAGCGCTCTTCTTCATGAGCATTTGAGTGTGCGCTTAAAAAACAGCCTAGAGAGCCGTCAGCTGTTATCAGAATCGATACTAAAGAGAATTGCAATGCATTTGGAAAAAAAATTGCAGAAGCCGCAGAAACATCCATAAATTGATTTATTGTTACACCCCTGCAAACTAATCGAGACCTTGAACAGTGTTGTTCTTGCCCTCAAATCTCTCCTTCATGCGCTCCACTATTTACCGCCTGTCACAGGCCTGCACGCACAGTTTTTGAGCGGCCATGTGAGATCTCTTCTAGTACTCGTGGCCAGTACTGATAATCACGTGCTGTCAGATTCACTGACAAGCTACACAATATCAAGTTCATTATCGGAAGCGATATATATCCGATGTTGAACGCGATATTGCATAGCTTGTCAGTGAATCTGACAGCACGTGATGGAGATTTACGACTCATCACAGAATTGGCATTACTGACGAGAAACGCATGATAATCGCATCTGATTTTTGCACAGCCCTAGTCTGCCGTCAGGTCTCATCCGCGTCCAGCTATTTTTAGCTGTACAAAGCAGTGGCTAATGAACTGGAAGTCTCACCCATAGGCTTACTTACCACGTTGAAGAATAGGGTGGATACACTTACACTATTGACAATAGTTAACATGAAATAATACTTTTTTTTTTTTTTTTTTTAAATCTAGGCTTACATAACTTCCTACATATGACGTGTCACGCTATAGCATAATCAAACTAACATCTAACAATGGACAAAAGTGTGTGTGTGTGTGTGTATTTGCCCTCACTCTCTGACTCCATAAAAAAAAAAAATTAAAGGGAAATTATTCACAAGCTCAATAATAAAAACATCATCAATAAGACTACGAATTTTGGGGGATTAAAGAGAATTAATTCAGTTTTGTCTATTTTATGCTGGAGGAAGTTACCTGACAACAACCATTGCTTAATGTCCTTGAGACACTCCAGCAAAGGTTGATTAGAGTTGCCAGCTTTAATAAAGCCATCAACATAAAAAAGAAAAGAAACATCGTGCCTCCTAATAATATTCCCAAGCAGAAACATATAAAAGCTAAAAAGCAGGACATAATGGAGCCCTGAGATACTTGATTGCTAACACACAATTCCCCATTTTCTCAAAATCACACACCAAGTTTTGCAAACTTCGATCTTCCAGGTCAAAAATCTAATTTATTAGTCAAAAAACACATTCTTTTTTGTTAGACTCAAACTTTGGCCTCAGATGACACACAAACCTGACAAATACACAGACTACTTCACTGTCTAGAGAACACAAAAAAACTCCTTTTGGGAAACAGGAATCCTTTCGCAAGTCAGTGTCTGTTCCAGTATATGACAAAAACAGAAGGGTGCAGATACAGTAAAATTCAACAATAAGCTCAAAGAAAATTCATTATCATTACACTAAGAAGATGTAACAGTAGATAAAAAGCACAAGACCAAACAACTGATTATACTGTACAGTAAACACACACTGGAATATACTGTCAGTTACTGTACATAAATAAATAAATTTCATTCATTCATTCATTTACTCATTATCCTTTGCTAAATTGCATTACAGTATTGACAATGTGCTTATTTGTTATACTATAGCACTTTCTTAGTCTTCTGACAAAAGACTTTATCTCCCACCCTTAGACAGTCATCTTTCAGTTCTGCAAAAATAGAGTACATGTAAGGACCACTTGGCTACAAATCAGTTCAAAAGTTACGGGTATATGGGGGTTCAACATGTTACAATATTTACTGTGCATAGAATAGTGAAAGTTCTATCATCTAAAGTACTGCTACTGTGTACTGTGTGAAAGTAGCGTAAAAACCCTGTAGATAAGCCTGTAGGCCAGCTTCCCTCATGCTCATTCCATGCACAAGAACACAGTCAACTATGATGCTATGAATTTCATGAGGAGCAAATGACCTTTGACCTCGTCCCCTTCATCTCTTGGTCTCCCACTAGAATTCATTTCCCAAAGCACATAATCAGCTGTGCTCTTGTTCATATCATCCTGAGATTCTGACCGGTGTGTCATCAGTTTAATTACTTAATGTTCACACATGGATAAATGCGTGCAATTTGTGTTCGTTATGTGATTCTTGAGGCAATTATATTGTGTACGTAAGTTTTCTGAATGAGAATGTGGTCAGCCCAGTGCAAATAGAGTGCATTTTTGTGAAAACACTGAGCAAACTGGAAAAGCAGCTGAAATGTGTTAGAAGTTTTGAGAAATGTGTCTTTGTTTGAATAACTGTATGAATGGTTTGGAAAACTGGGCCAAATGAATCAGTTACAGTGTGTTAGCAATCCAGAAAAACTGTAATAACAGGCACAGATGAAGAGGAAAAAACGTACCTAACGCTACAGAAAAGAACCTGTCCTTAAGACATGAACTAAACCGTCATAAGCAGTACCCTTGATACCAATCAAATTTTCTAAATGCCAAAGAAGAACATCATAATCAACAGTATCAAAGGCAGCAGTAAGCTCTACTAACATTACTAACCCACGCTGACCAATGTGCTTTACAATAACTAAAACCACAAACCAGAATAAAAACAAAAGACAAACGATTACAGTTGTAATAGAATACCATAAAAGAAAGTGCTTCAACATAATAGAAACAATAATACACGATAGAAAGTGCTTCAAGTATTAAATGCTTTATCTAACAGAAAAGATTTTAACTTAGATTTAAAAACAGACAAAGATGATGGCAGTCTAATCGAGATGGGCAAATCATTCCAAAGTCTAGGGGCAGCTACAGAAAAAGCACGGTCACCCCTACATTTCAACCTTGACTTGGGAATCGACTAAAGTCTCTGATTTGATGACCTGAGTAATCTGGCTGAACGCTGCTCAGTCGGTAAAGGTAAGTCATACCATTTAATGACTTATAAACTAAAAGTAAAATTTTACAATCCACTCTGTAGCGCACCGGCAACCAGTGCAATGAACGTAAGACAGGACTAATATGATCTTATTTATGAGCACCCATTTAAAGTCTGCCTGCCACGTTTTGGACTAATTGTAATCGGGACATAGCTGAATGACTAATCCCAACGCAAAGAGAATTGCAGTAGTCCAACCTTGAAGAAATAAAGGCATGGATTACTTTTTCAAAAATTTTAAAAGAAAGAAAAGTCTTTACTTCTGATTAAAGTAGAAGCTAGAAAAAGTGAGATTTCATCACCTAATTAGTCTGCCTGTCGAATTTTAAAGATTCATCAAACACAACGGCCAAATTTTTCACCCACGGTTTCACGGCCGAGGACAGCCCACTCCAATGTAGTTTAGGAGTGTCACGGCTGTGTCGAGGAAGGCACACGGAGACGGTGATACAATCAACAGCTAGTTTAATAAGATCCAAGAAGCAGGTAAATCACACAGATGAAGGGTAGACACACACACCAAAGCAAACGTAATTCCGGACACAGACAAAATGCACTAAGTAGGGGTGCTAATCAGGGACAGACAGGCGGAAAGGATCAACTAATAATGACATAACAGGAACTGGAAGGAGCTGACACAAACAGTCCAGGGGTGTGACAAGGAGCAATGGAGGAATCAGAGGCTCCAAATAGAAGAATTTCTGTTTTACTCTCATTGACATTCAGAAAGTTTAAAGAAAACAGTGCCTTCACGTCAGTCAAACAGGCCAAGAGTTTATCCAAACCATCTGAACTCCGCTCGAGGGGCAGATAAATTTGTGTGTCATCGGCGTAACAATGGCATGACAGCCCACATTTTCTAATAATAGAACCAAGTGGCAGCACGTAAAGAGAAAAAAGAATTGGGGCCAAGACGGAGCCCTGAGGAACCCCACAAGATAATACAGCATTACTAGAGGTATTCTCTCCAATCTTAATTGAAAAGCTTCTGTTGGAAAAATACGATTTAAACCACTCCAGTGCCCTGCCCGTAATGCCTGCACAATGTTCCAAACGGGCAATAAGAACAGCATGATCCACTGTATCAAAAGCAGCAGTTAAATCTAAAAGCACAAGAACAGCACATTCACAGGAATCACATGTTATTAGTACGTCGTTAAAAACCTTGAACAAAGCAGTCTCAGTAGAATGATGGTTTCTAAATCCAGATTGAAAAATTTAAAAAACTTCATTATCTGCTAGAAAACTTTGCAATTGATGGAGGCTCATGTTAACACCCTAATCGATCGGATTGAGCTTCGAATTGAAGGGGGTGGTTTATTCCTTTTTGAATAGGACTGAGAGTGCATGCAAACACTCAATCGGATTGAGAACCGAACTGAAACTGCGCATGTGCAATGACGTATGACGTGTGGAACGAGCGGTTCTTCCTTTTGAATAAAGTGTTGTACAAATGCGTGTACTGTCATTATAAAACTCCCCTTCTTTACTCAGCTACTATGAAGTGGAGCAGGACAACCTCCCACCAGTCCTTGTTTCGGATTCGGGGGAGGGGCATTTTTTTATTGCGTGATAATTATGAGCAGCATGGCACAGCGGTTTATATGTATAATTATCCAGAATTTATCCATACTCTGCTATTAAAAACAAATAAAGAAACAATGTAGGAGAGTGGTTACTGTGTGCAAACACTGAGAAACTCTGTATTTGTGCAGTGTGCGCATGTCAAAAAAAAATCAATTCTGATTTAAAGCCCAGTGATCAACCCAATCACTTTATTTAGCGTTCATGTAAACACTACATTCAGTTTCATCAATTGGAATGAATTCAGTCTGATTGAACCAAAAATTGTGCATGTAAATGTAGCCACTGTGGGGTCTTTCGTTTTTTAAGCTAAGGGTGAACTGTTGCACGTTTTAACCGATATAATGCCAGTTTCTAAAGAGCGATTTAACATGAACAAAAGATGTAAGCCAACAACATCAACGACTTGTTTAAGAAAAAAAGAGCCGGAAGGCTTGAGGTGCTCCACTATCTCTTGAAGCTGAGTGCCAGTAATGGGATTAAACTGACTAAAAACAGCAGTACAACTAGGAGGAATGCGGGTAATTCCCAATCTTAAAACGCTTATCTCATTAACAAAAAACGAGAAAATCCTCACACGTAGATGAAGACACAAACAGGAGGATTAATAGTAGCATTAATGATGTTAAAAAGTGTTTTCGAGCTATGACAGTTTTTGTTAATAATTTCAGTAAAATACCTTGACTGGGCTGCCTTTACTGCTTTCTGATATTGAGACAGTGAGTCTCGTAACAGTTCAAAAGAAACCCGAAGTTTGTCCCTTTTCCTTTTACGCTCCGCTCTTCTACAGATCTGCCGGAGAAAGCGTACAGTATCATCTCGCCAAGGCTCAGAACTTGGTTTATGATGTAGTGCCTTTAGAGGAGCAACTGAATCTAAAACATTTCCATAAATGGTGTTAAATCTGGACAGAAGCTCATCAGCACCCATGTCACAACGACAGTCTTCATTTTAAAATATTACATCAACAAAAATGCTAACAAAAAGGCAAGGACCAGCATGAACCAGCAAAGGTCCAGCTTAAACCAGCATCAAAACATACCTACCAGCATATGCTGTTTTTTTCACCAGGGGAAGTAATAAGCCTGGGCCAGTGAGCGTAAGTACTGGATTTAGTGGCATTAATTAAAAACCATTCTTACACACCTCAATATCAGAGAGAGAAAAACCACGAGAGAGCGCTAAATCACGTGCATGCCCTTGATGATGCGTGGGAACACTGACTTAAAAAAAAGTCAAGTCAAAGGCATTTAGTAAGTTTGACAATTCCTTGGGCTGGCCACACACTAGACGATTTCCACATCTTTTGAAGACAGATTTTTAGCCTCATAATCCTCTGAACGCGCACACAAGACGATTCGACCAGACCGCGAGAAGGGAAGCTGGGAGAGTCAAATAATTCAGGACCATCAGGATCTGCGGACTGTGAAATGAGGGAGGAACGAATGGCTGTATCAGAAATGTTTGTTGTTGTTGTTTGGTTAGCATCATTCCTTAAAATATCTTCTATTGTGTTTCACAGAAGAAAGATCATACCGCCATACAGGTTTTAAATGATGTGACAGTGTGCAAATTCTGTAAATTTAATAGTACATTTACTAGCACAAAATCAGTGCTTTACGGTCAAGTGCATTTAGATGTGTAAATACTGCATTTGTAATACTGCCATCTAGTGGTCGTTCAGTTAATGCAGGGAGCAGTCCAGTGGACATAGCTTCATATATCATGCATGTTTTTTTTCTTTTATACTTTTCCTGAGATACTATTCACCTGTAAGTAATATAAAGTTTATAATTTTCACTTCAAGCACACTTTTATTTAACAAAGCATGGACATGTAGAAGAGAAATAATGCATAAAGAGAAATGCCTACCTGACCTGCAAATTATTTCTCATTGTGATCAGTTTTGTAAACTGCTTTTATGCTGCATTTATGTATTTACAGAAAAGGAAGGAAATGTAAAAGGCTGAACTTTAAATTAAAAGAAAGAAAAGCTATGCCTTAATACATTTACAGGAGGCCTACCGTCCGAGTTGTCTAACTTTGCAGATAAACACGGTAAGACAGCAATTCATTTACCCCAAATTTAAGTCACAGGTGTACTTGTGAGATGGATTTTAGTCCCAGTCCAGCCCTCATACTCACATTTTAATATATGGTACATTCATGTATAATGAGGGTTGTAGGTTTGTGTTTTGCTGCAATTTTTTTCAAATCTGAGGTCTGAATGACCAGTGCTAAAACATGCTTGACACTTTAAAGAGGCATATTTACCTGTAGCGTGCTAGGCCCTGCATTTCTCATGGATGTCAATATCTGTTCCACTCTCTTGGGATCCCTCATGCCCACTGAACTTTTTGATAACACAGGAATCTGAGGGAAAGAAAAAAAAATAACATCAAGTCAACTATGAAGGTTTTACTCTAAGTTTAATGCTTTACAAGTTTACAGTACAGAAACGAGCCGTTTCATCACTGACAAAGGGTAAAAGACATTTGCAAGTTTCATTCATTAAATGGATTAATGAATTTTAGGAAAATATCTTTTTGTTTCCTGTCTTGTAAAATATCCCGTTACTATTTCGGTTGGAGAAATAATTGAAAAGTGTGTGAAACAAAGGGCTGTCCGATTGAGAATTCACTTTTTTTTTTTTAAACCCGTTCATCAGATTAAATCAAGTATGATTTATTCGCAAATCTGGCATAGTTGTCATTCAAACATCAAACAAACAGATGCTAGATCCATGGAAACTATTAATTTTTTTTTATCTTTCCATCTTATTTTTAATGTAAGACCTGGCATGAACTTGAGTGTCAACATTCTCTATTTATCTGTGCAAAACAGTTCATTGTTATTGTAAATTATTTTACATTTATTAACGTACTAATTTGTAGCAGAATTGATTTACCGTTTGCTGCAATTTGTTATGTGTGTCACACATCAGACGTGCAGCGTTGCGCTGCGGTTATTGAACTGAAGTCTCGCAAAGACACAAGTCTTTTTTTCCAAGAAAATTTCATTTGAAACCAGAATATATATAGAACATATAGAAATAAATTAGGTCAAATATTTTAAGAGGGTTACCAACGGGTATGTTTAGTGTTCAGGGTTAAGGGTTGGCTAGGACAATAATTAAGTGTATACAATTAAACAACTACATATTTCATACAACTACATACAGTGCTTTGCGAAAGTATTCATAACCCATTCATTGTTTTCACGTTTTGTTATGTTGCTGCCTTTAAACTGCTTTAAATTACCCCCCCCTCCCGGCCACATATTGCTTGTAGATGTTGTTACACTTCAAATTGAGTTAACCTGTGATAAATTCAATTGAATGGGTATAATCTGGAAAGGCACACACGTCTTAATAAAAGATCTAACAGCTGAGAATGCATATCAGAGCAGAAACCAAGCCCTGAGGTCAACAAAACTGCCTGTAGAGCTCAGAAATAGGATTGCGTCAAGCCACACATCTGGGGAAGAGTTCAGAAAAAACTCTGCTGCACTGAAGGTTCATAGAATCATGTAGTCTCCATTACCCTTAATGAAACAAGTTTGAAACAACCAGGACTCTTTCTAGAGCTGGCCTCCTGGCCAAACTGAGCGACCGATGGAGAAGGGCTTTGGTTACAGTGGTGACCAAGAAGCTGATGGTCACTCTAGTTGAGCTCTGTGATCATGTATTCGGATGGGAGAAAACTATAGAAGGACAAACATCACTGCAACACTAAATCTGGGCTTTATGGTGCTGTGGGCAAACTCAATCCTCTCCATAGTGAAGACACCTGCAGGACCCTCAGACTGTGAGAAACAACATTTTCTGGTCTGATGAATCTCCACTGCTCATCATCTAAAGAGTACCATCCCAAAAGTAAAGTGTGCTAGTAGCAGCCTCATCCTGTGGGGCTGTTTTTTAGCGGCAGGGACTCCAGGGACTCGTCAGAGTAGAAGTAAAGCTCAATGCACCAAAATATTGAGATAGCCTCAATAAAAACCTAGTCCCAATCATTCAGAACCTCAGACCGGGCCGAAGGTTCACCTTCCAAAAGAACAATGGCCCTAAGCACACAGCAAGAGTGACTTATGGACAACTCTGTAAATGTCCTTGAGCGGCCCAGCCAAAGCCTGGGCTTGAACTCAATCAAATATTTCAGGAGAAACCTGAAAATATCTGCCAGCCCCCATCCAAGCTCACAGAGCTTGAGAGTTGAAGAAGTGAGGCGAAGAATGGCAGATACGTGCCGAACGCAGATGTGCAAAACGTACTCAAAAAGTCTTGAGGCTGAAAAGGTGCTTCAGCTAATTACTGCACTAAGGGTACGAATACTTATTTCAGTGTTGTTGATTTTGTTGCTATAAATGTACAAAGTTGTGACAATTCTCTTTTTGCTTTGTCACTATAGTATATGTAGATTGATGTGGACAAAAATAATCTGAAGCAATTTAACATAAGGCAGCAACATAAAACGTGAAACAAACGAAGGGGTACGAATACTTTCGCAAGTCACTGTATATCATAAAACCAATAATATACAGAATTGAATAGCAAGAGCTGGGGCTCATGTAAAATAGCGACTCCCCTGTCTGTTCATAAATTAATGACAACAGAATCAATGAAACACTTCAGGTGTTCGCATACTCGCAACTTTCTGATGCTCTCTTGAGGAAGGCATTAGCGAACGCAGGGAAACAGCAAAGCAGCACGACTGCTGTAAGTTAAATCAGTAGCGCAATTAGTGTCGGAGCAGATATTGGTTATAAATTATACCAGTTTCTACCGTCAACAGTGACTTATGATTGTACAGTGTGAAATACTCGCGACTGATAAAAAGTACAAACTGTAATTGCATCAGTAATGCTATAATAACTTACCATGTTAAGACCCGAAGTGACCTTAATTATAAATTTAAAAAGACCACGTAAAACTCAATATCTTAAAATTACTAATCTTTCTGTCTTACTATCTTGCTTGTTCTTCTTCTTCTTCTTGTGTAGTGTTTAGGTAGCAAACCAGCTTATGGTGCTTTACTGCCACCTACTGAACTGAAGCGTGAAGCTTTAATGCCTAGGAAAAAGTTATTCTAATATTGTGATCTGCTTAGAGTATTTTTTCAGTGTTATGTACTTTGCAGCTTCTTCCTGTATATTGTTTCCACTGTCTGTCTTTCTCTGTTAGCCTACATTGTCTATGTGCATATACAATCGTTTCAGTGACTCCACAGCATTATTCATTGGGGTGGTTTTTAAATTTATTTGGATTTCAGTTCAGTCCTGTACTCTGATTCTTTTTAGTATTGATTCTTCCCAACTACTTAATCCAGTTTCATTATTTCTTTTGAATTCTATATAGATATAGATGCTTTTCTAATACTTGTCTTTGCATCTGCTTTACTGATCATGTCCATTTCAATATTCTTGCAATTCAGCAAGTTCTGCCGTCTCATTACGTTCTACTCCAGTTTGGGTTGGTTTTATAATCATGTCTTGTCTTTGACAAGTGGCAAGACTGAATACTCTTTAAGACTGCAAATGAATGAGCATAATAATGAATTCTTTATTTGTACATTATTATTGATAACGATCATTGCCACCCAACGGGGAACCAAACAGTCATGCTGTAACGAAACCTACCAAAATCATGTAACTGTGGCAGCCTGGTATACGCGCCGAACCGCTGGTTTAAAATGATTTGCAAAGGATCTGGAGCTTTTGAAAGCTGTTTCCAATGCACCCCTTTCAAATACCCACAAGTGGACATATTCACACCGGGCTTTTCTCAGCACACTAGGATGATTTAGGACTGTTTTAGGGTATGGTGCAATGAACAGCCTAAGATTTTCTGTTTTTATTGTGTTATTTTGAGTTTAATGTGGAAAGAGTTGAAAAAGGTTTAATCTAATAATTAAGTGTCTCTGGAAAATATGGCATTGTATTACGTTGAATATCAAAGGTTGTGTGTGTGTGTGTGTGTACTTGTTTTTGCTACATTGTGGGGACCAAATGTCCCCACAAGGATAGTAAAACCTGAAATTTTTGACATTGTGGGGACTGGCTTGAGGTCCCCATGCGTACAAAAGCTTATAAATCATACAGAATGAGATTTTTTGAGAAAGTAAAAATGCAGAAAGTTTTCTGTGAGGGTTAGGTTTAGGGGTAGGGTTAGGGTAAGGGGATAGAAAATACAGTGTGGACAGTATACAAACCATTGCACCTATGGAGAGTCCCCACAAAGGATAATAAACCAGACGTGTGTGTGTGTGTGTGTGTGTTGGCTACTGGTTAATAAGGGATTTGTGGACACAGTAATGTTTTCAGATTTTTGGAGTACAAATTATAGTTTTTATTTTGAAGTGAAAAGCTAAAATGTATTTATTCAGTTATTGCTACAACAAAATTGCTAGATTGATTTAGTATTTTACAATAATGTAATTTTATGTATAAATATTAGTAAGATTAATTATATCAAAAGTCATTATGTAAAGGTTTACCCAGGGGGCTTTTTACCCCAGGTAGAGGGACCCATCTTACCCCAGTAGCCTCTCTGAATTATTTTACAATTTGTGCCGTGACATCTAAATTAGAAAATGTTTCTATTTATTTCATACATTAACACATTGGCTAATGCACCATGATTACTGCACATGAACTTTTATTTAAATGTTACAAGTAAATGCACTATGTTACTAAGTGTATCATGATGATTGTTCTCCTTGTTAAAAATGTAGCATACAGTAGAACTTAAAGTCTGTGTAAAGCAATATTAAATATGTGATTGAGTTTGTCACACCACAGAAAATGTGCAAATGATTGAGCATTGAGCATTGACTCTCAGCCTGTATTCACCTGTTTCTAATGGTTTTAAAATTCATGGAAGACATTTATGTAAATTACAACGCTAATCTCTTAGAACAGCATAGTTTAATAATAGCGGGGCACTTGCTGCGCAGTGTTTACAACGTTTCCCATCTCCGCAACTGGAATTTTAAACTGGTTAGTCTGCTTGTCCCTTACAAAAATTAACCATGGTTTTATTAAAGTAAAAGAGTAGTAACCATGTTTTTTGGCACATTAATTACCATTTGTATAACCATAGTTTTACTACAAATACCATGGTAGCAAGCCCATGGTTAATTTGTGGTTACCATGATTTAACTATAGGAACCATGTTTTTTTTTTATGTTATTTGTAGTAAAACCATGGTTAATTTGGTAACACTTTACATGTGCACAAATATGCATTAATTTATGTTTAATTAATGCACAGATAATCACAAGTTAATGTATAGTTCATGAAGAACTAAACCATTTATTAATGATTACTACATCAGCAACTAATGAACATTCTATATGATTCATTGATTAAGTAATCAATAAATTGTTATTAGTTAAATGTGTCATATTGTTTTAATTCCCTAATAACTTATTTTATTAACTAATGGTGTAAATTCATATGTTAATTACCGCAGTGGTCAAAGCTATGTACTTCAACTTCCAGTTGTCTGCTTTAATTAATCATTAGCTAATGATTTGCAAAGATAGCATTATGTTATGGCTTTACTTGTTGAGGCACAGACTAACTAATCCCAAATCCATAACCACAATGACATATTACTTAACAATTAGTTAATAGTTCTCTGCCTCAACAAGCAAAGTCATAACATAATGATATCTTTGCAAATCATTAGCTAATGATTAATTAAAGCAGACAACTGGAAGATGAAATGCATGACTTCAACCCATTGTGGTAATTAACACCATTAGTTAATAAAATAAGTTATTAAGGAATTAATACACTATGACACATTGAAATAATAACAATTGATTACTTAATCTATGAATCATATAGAATGTTCATTTGTTGCTGCTGAGGTAATTATTAATAAATGGTTTAGTTCTTCTTGAGTTATACATAAAAACGTCATTATATCAGCATTAGTTATATAAGCATGAATTAATGGACATTTGTGCACACGTATTGTAAAGTGTTACCGTTAATTTTCGTAAGATGGTAGCCTGTAAGTTATATCCCAAGGCTATATCTCGGAATTCTGACTTTATAACTCACAATTGCAATTTATATTTCCTAATTCTGAGAATAAAAGGTCAGAATTGTGAGATAGCAATTACTTTCCCAAAATAAATAAATAAATAAAATAATAAAATTATATATATATATATATATATATATATATATATATATATATATATATATATATATATATATATATATATATATATATATATATATATTCAGTGGCGAAAAAGGGCTACTGCTCCAAAAGCAGCGCATCCATTTTGTATACGCCTAAGTAATTTGTGCAATTAACTCCATTCATGAGAGTGACGTGTTTAACCTAAATGTGTAAAGTTAAAAAATTCTCTTTACTTAATCATTTCACGCCAGTTAAAACGTGGGTATAGTGTTTTTATAAAGTCGAATTTGTAGGTTTTTTCCAGTTAAGTACTAGATAAGATACACATTAACTTTTTAGTTAATGCAATCTTTAGGCAAACTCATTTGTTCCTGACACCGGCTGTGTTCTCATTACTGAATAATTACTGAATAGCCTTTTTTTTTTTTCTTATTACCAAACATAATTAGCGCAACCATCGGCAGGTGGCAGGAGTGTATATAGCTCACAAAGCCGAGAGGCGCTTTCGTTTATAAACGTGAATTGAAGGAAACAAAGTAATAGTAATCATCATATTAAAGCAGCAATGATATAGTCGCATACATATTGGAGATCATGAACACCCAGGTGCTTAAAAAAGAAGACGCTGTGCCGCGACTGCAGCTGTTTAATTGCGCTTATACTGAATGTGGCGCCACATTCACTCGTCGATGGCGTTTACAGGAGCACGAGACCGTGCATACTGGTGCAGTGAGTCGTATTCATATTTTCCCTTTTTTTAAAAAAAAGGGGTAGTGTTTATCACGTGCTATTTTATTTATTTATGTAGCCATGATCCGTTTTTTTTTGTTTGTTTGTTTGTTTGTTTGTTTGTTTGTTTGTTTTTTTGTTTTTTTTTTGTCTTCTGTTTTCTTCAGCGACCTCACAAGTGTGTTGTAGCGGGGTGTGGACGCAGTTTCACCCGTAAATCGCACCTGAGCCGACATGCTTTGGTACACAGCGGAGTGAAAAACTTCAAGTAATATGATTATTAATAACAACCAGTTTGACGTGTGTGTGTGTGTGTGTGTGTGTGTTTTTGAGTGAGGCTTGTATAGGCTTGGTTATTTGGATCCATTTGCATGACCTACTTGGGTGAACCCTTTATAGTTTTATATTAAGTTATGGCATTGTATTAACTGAGAGGTTATGTAGAATGTTTATATTTAAAATGATCTGGCATGGCGGGAAGGCAATTGTGGTTTCATATTTGTGAATAACCATTTCCCTCCGTTTTGATCATCTGAGAATGCTGGTTTCTCGCTGAGCAGGTGCACTGCAGCCGCATGTAGCAAAAGCTTCTGCACCGCTGATAAACTGAAGAGGCACGTGCGTTACGCTCACAGCGAGAAACGCGAATATTTCAAGGTTTGACCCTTTTATTTTTTTTTATTTTCTAAACATATTTATTGGCTGCTTTTTGCTATAAACAGGCTTTATGCTTGTAATTAAAAAAAAAAAAATAAGACTGAGTGTTTTTCTTTCTTAGTGTAAAGATCCACAGTGCGCAAAGACTTTTAAGAAACGGCGAGTGTTAAAGCTGCACCTGGCGACGCACGGTACATCAAGTTTCAGGTGCGTCTGCAGCCTGGAAGTCTTTGTAACCAAGGGTTTATAACTGCTAAAAGTAAAATACAGTATATGTACCTGGGTGTTTTCTGTTTAAGGTGCTTGAAAAGCGGCTGTGGAATGAGGTTTGAGTCTCACATTGCACGGAAAGCGCATGATAAAAGGCATTCAGGTAAGGATACATTAACTCTGAAGTGTTTTATCGACTGGCATTAACTGTTTAACCCCAATATTTGATCAACATATGGTGATGCTCATTAGCTGTCATGTTAACATGTTACCCAGAGGTTAATCCCAAAGTCTCTTTACTTGTTCACATTTTTGGTAAGTATGGGTGAACTTTTTTTTTTTTTTTTCCTCCCTTAAAACGAGTAAAATGTAACTAACTGTTAAGTAACTTTTGTTTGGATGCTTTGGAGTTGAGATTTGCATTTTGAGGTCCGTGCTACCTTAAAACAAGTTCACCATGCCCACTCAGTATTTGTTTCTTCAGGTTATCGCTGTCTTCATGCTGAATGCCCCATCAGTGTGCACACCTGGAGGAATTTACAAAAACACATGGCAAGTCACCCAGGTAAACTGGTGGAACCATCCGTGTTTTCTTATTGGCTGTAAACCGCTGTTTTTCATGAGTGGCATGTTCTTTTTGTGCCCATGATGGTTTCCACAATAGGTCTACATTCTGTTTTGTTAACAGCATCATTCCCTTGTATGGTATGTAAAAAGACTTTCAAGAAACGTGACTCTTTGAGGAGACACAAGCGGACGCATGCGTTGCAGAAGCCGGTTTTACTCTGTCCCAGTCAGGGCTGCCAGGCTTACTTTTCCACCACTTTCAACCTGCAGCATCATATTCGAAAGGTCCATCTGCAGCTGCTCTCACACCGCTGTTCCTTCCCTGGCTGTGGCAAAAGTTTTGCCATGCGTGTGAGTACATTTGAGGAACATGGAAAGGATGGTAAAATGGTCTCATGATATTTTGTGTCCTAAAGCCAAATGATGTGAAATAAGTAACCAGTGGTTGAATTCTGCAAATCACAACTCCAGTTTTGGGGTGATGTTCAAGTCAGCATGTCTTTATAGGTCTGTGGTGTTTGCAGTGTTAGATTGTGAAAAAATTGTGCTAGTAACCCCTGCTTTACATGTGCTGTTTTAACAGGAAAGCCTTGTCCGCCACATGTTACGTCATGAACCTGATGTGGCCAAACTCAAGGTAGTTCTGTCCCTTAAAGTAGTATTTAAAGGGTTAAATGCTGGTTGGGCTTAATTAACAGCATCTGTGGCATGTACGTAATCACACCGCTTAAGTTTCATTTCCTCAACTCTCTGGTTGTTTGTGTTGTTTAGCACCCACATAAACGGAGCAGCAAGAGCTGGCAGAAACGCTTGGAAGGGCGAAGTCGACGTCCTCTGGTTGAAGACCTTCGATCTCTCTTTTCGTTACGCATGAAGATCTCTCCTAGGGCCAAACTGGAAGCTGATCTGACGGGCCTCTTTAATGAGCGTAAAATCCCCCACCACGTTGATCCGGAAGTAAACCTCAGAGATCTGTTTAATGTCCGTCCAACTAAGGTGGTCGATAAATAGAATTGTCCAATACTCTTAACCCCCCCTTTTTTTGAATACTGGTGACATGCGTTTACCTTAACTGAAGAGAATTTTGTTTCAAGTGTTAGTACTAGAGGTACAGAATTACTTTATAACTGCTGAACTATGTTGTTTGAGAACCGTTGTTTGAGAAACAACTGAAATTTAAGTTCTGTATGATGAAAATAAAGGTGGTTTGGTTTTGTCAGTCTGGCCAATATTTTTTATTTTTTCCTTTAAACTTTGAATTGTAGATGGTTTCTTAAAGTAATTATACACAATCTATGCTATATGTACACCCTAAAAGTGCTTTTAACACCTAACTTGAACTTTTGATCCACTTCAAATGTTACACTAATCTTTAAAATTGGTTAAGAACAAAAAAAGTCCTGATGTTGACTTTTCTCTTGGATCTGTATAAATGAATATAAAAGCCTTTTTTTTTTTTTTTTTTTCTGTTGTTGTGTGTTAAACAACATTCCAGAATAAAACCAATCTTATGTACTTTTATTTGGTTTGCGAAGTTGATGCAATTGGTGGGGGGTGGGGGGGGGGTAGTCTACACATGTATCCAAACAAAACTTAACATATCAAAGTGTCTTTGGTGTTGCCATGCTTTCTACAAAATTAAAGCCGGTATTTGAGGGTAAAGCAGGGTTATGATGGCAGGTGAAGCAATGACATGGTCCATTACACTATCTAAAATTGCTTATTTCTCTTGATTGAAACTTGGGATAATGTAAGTATACAAGTCAACAAAATGTATACGCAGTAGCATTATTCTAGTGGTACTTGGATATTTTGATCCAAAAATCTTGCATATTGTGGTTTTAAATGGCTGCAGGTAGTTCTGTCTTTAGAGCAAATAAACATCTTGTCAACGTATACATTTTCATTCTTTCTTGTCTCTTGCTTAAAACATTTATTGGAAATCGGTATTGGCCCATTTGCTTGACTTTTTAAACTAGTATGTTTACTCTAAAACAGTCCAAGGGTCCTAGTGTGCTGAAAAATCCCAATGTGAGTGCCCAACAGTGGGTGGTTCCGAAGGTAGTTCCTTCCCTGTGCTGTCGGTCTGTGAAGTTGCTGATGTGGTGGAACAATCAGTTGGAGGTGAAGAGGAGCTGATGATGGAAGGCACAAGGCTGGATGTTTCTGCAGGAGTTGAGACATCTTTTCACCCTGTATCAACACCAAATATCAAGCCAGGAAGGAGGACAAACAGCAGAAGTACCATGCTGGCATAGCTGGGTATAGAAAGCACCAAGGAGGAACCGTGCAACCTACCCAGGGTTACCGAGGCTGGTACAGACTTCCACCACTCTGTTATGGTTCCCCTACTCCTTCCGGCCAACTAGTGCCTGCATGGGAGTGCCTAGTTTTAGCTAATTTATTTCAAAGACATTTTAAGCTACACTTAAAAAAGGATACCCATTATATGGACAATGGATGACAGTACTCTTAAAAGGCTAGTTTCTTCCCTGAACTTCCATAGGCAAAGGGGGGAGACTATGTGACTGTCACACAAGAGACATGTTTTACCACTCTATTTATTACAATTATTGTATGTATAATAGAGTTTTGATGGGTTTGCATGTTTTCTTAGTCCGTTTTATTCCTCTTAACATTTTAATGTGTACGTCTTTAAGAAATGTATGGTTGGCAAGAACTGTACAGACAAGGCTGCATCTGAAACCAAATACTCAAGGTACTTAATTTCAATAAATTCTTAACGAGCGCTAAAAGAGTACATATTTTACAGCAGGGGTCACCAAACTTAATCCCGGAGGGCCAGCGTCCTGCAGAGTTTAGTCAAAGAACTTCTAATGACAAGAAGTGAAAGCCAATAGAACGTTCCATTGCAACAGCGGTGCCCAGCAGCAGCCCTGCGCCATTTTGGAGTGAAAACGACTCCACAGTCCACTAGCTTCTTGCTGTCGCTATGGCAAATATCAGCTGCTTTGTTTAAACAAAATGTACATTAAAGCTAAAATACACAACCCGAATGCATTTTTTAATATATTTTTGTACTCCTTTCCGTTTATTTCTTAAGAATTTTTGTACGTCTGTTAACTATTAAACCATACGTCGTTTATTATTGAAAGGATTTTTGTATGTTTTGTACGTACTGTAATCTTTGTTTGTTATTATTATTGCAATAAATGATGACAACACAGAATAACATACAATCTCTAGACTAGTGATTATCAAAAACAGACTTTGTCTTTCATTTATTCTTCACAATATCTTTGCTCTCTAAAAAACAGTTTCGGTTGAAATTCCTATTATAAGTGCAAGTATAAGCATTATAAATGCTGAATTAATACCAATTAAATTAAGGACATGCATCAGAAAATTGTGAATGTTAGACAATAAATAAATATAAGCTTCACAGTAAACTTTTTTTGCAGTATTATCTTATATTAATGTCCGTTAAAGCATGACTGTAAACAAAACAAAAACATGTAAAAAAAAAAAAACTAAAACATAACCGTTTCCAATTTTTTTTTAATTATTCAGTTATGACAGACACAGCAATGCATGTCTGTAAGATCATCATGTTTGTAGTGTGTTCCAGGGAATTAAAACATACAATATAATGTATAAATACAATATATATTTCAGGCCTATAATTGTAACTACTACTACTACTAATAATAATGGTAAAGTGTAACGCTGCATAAAATGAAAATACTCAATAAAGCAGGCTAAAACTGCCTCAAATGTATAATTACTATTTGGTTTCCACAACTGACAACATAAAACAAATATAATAATACAATGCAGCATTTACTGTAGCAGTCATAGAATTTACTGATTTGAGAAATTTTCTATTGCATTTCCGATTTGGCTGTGAGATTTACCAGTTTTAAGTGCATAAGATGTGATAGATTCTGATCCCGACAAAAAAAAAAAAAAAAAAAAATCTAACCATGTAGAGTGACTTTTTGCACTTTCTCATGTCACACATTACTTCACTGCAGTCATTGCGCTCTTTTATTTCCACTGTGATTTCTCTTTCGTCATTCTGTCCGCTTCTGTGCTGTCCAGTTGGCATTTTCACTCCGAAATGGCGGCCGCGCTACCGAAGCGCCACCTAGTGGCTGTTACCAAAAAGATATTAAGATAGGAGATATTAAGAAGTTAGAGGGTTTTGGTTTTGTTGTTTTCTTTAATTTAGCACCGCCCACGTCCCTTGATGCTGGAGAGACCGGGCCTCTTGGTGCTGACGCGCGGGTCGCTTAGTGCCGGGACGTCGGATGAAGGGCAGAGCGAGACGGGTGCCGAGGTTGAGGCCGTCTTGCCGCCTTTTGATCCGTTCTCCCCTCTCTCTTTTGGGTCTAAGGAGGAAGGACGATTGAAAGTCCGCCTGGCCCGTTTACAGTTTGAGGCACAGGAAAGGGCTCAGGCGCGTCAGGCTGAGATGGACCTGAGGCTCGAAATCCGCAGGCTTGAGATCGAAGAGAAGGAGGTGAAGTTGCGACAGCTTGAGCTGGATACATTAAAACTTACTCCTACAGCTGCTGTGCAGCCCGCCCGTGCTGATGCTTCTTTTGTTGCTCCGGTCGTAGATCCTTCCTCAACCACCTTCGATGTTAGCAAACATATCGCTTTTAGACGGAGGTAGATATATTTTAGCGCTTTCGAGCGTATTGCATCTTCCTTACATTGGCCGAAAGATGTGTGGTCCCTTCTTCTCCAATGCAATATGAAATAGTTAAATCTGCCATCCTCCGTGCTTACGAGCTTGTACCTGAAGCATATAGACAGCTGTTCAGAAATCACAGAAAACTTTCTAGTCAGACATTCGTTGAGTTTGCGCGAGAGAAAGGCATTCTCTTTGATAAATGGTGTAGTGCAAGTAAGGTAACGGACTTTAATTCGTTAAGAGAGTTAATTCTGTTGGAAGAATTTAAGGATTGTTTGCCTGAATGCGTTGTTGTATACCTGAATGAACAGAAAGTAGTTTCGTTATCGCAAGCAGCGGTGCTTGCGGACGAGTTTGTGCTCACGTACAAAAATGTGTTTGTCCCAGCACGTTCTGCTGGTGCCGTACTCCTCCAGGAAGACCGAAATGGCGTTGAACACCCTTTCTGTTATTTTTCCAAGAAATTTAATAAACACCAACTCAACTATTCAACCATTGAAAAGGAAGCTCTTGTACTGCTGTTAGTGTAACCCGTTCCTTGGATTTATATCAATGAAAAGGAGGAAAAATATCTACTGGGTCTGAGCTCACCAAATATGTATGACTAATAGTATTTGGAGTCTCGGGTTCGGGGTCTCACACTAAACACAGAATTACAAATAAATTGTGTTTATGAAATGTGTCTGCACTTGTGTCAATTCAGCTTTTAATTTAATCGCTAACTGCTTGAATAAAACACATACACAGTAGTCAGTTCTAACGAATAGTATTTGTATTGCAGTGTCTCTTTTCTTTCTTTTTGGTTTTCTCTTAAACTGCAAATACTTTGCAGTATGCTTGAAAACCTTTTCACATACTCAAACAAAAATATGTATCTTCATTGAATTACAATTCAGCTCGTAAACAGTAAAGCTGTCAATCAACAATTACAATTGAAGATGAGAAGAAGGAATAAAAGAAAATAGTCCAAATAGTCTGAAAACGCTGATGAATACGAAATCCTGAATGAAGTTGGAATGTGTTTGGCTCAGTTCAATCAATGTGAGTGTATAAATGCCTACAGAGTCCTCGTCGAAACGAACGATGAAGAAACGTTTCCTCCTTACGAACGAGCCCTCTGATTACGCAATCCATCCGCAGTGAAATCCAACTCGTCTCTCTCTCTCCTGGCACGAATCCAAAACGACCACATCGCGATGAAACCGTCCGATCTCATCGAGCACACGGCATCCTCCAATCGCTAATGCAATGAAACAATTAAATAATTAAAGGTGTAAATTGCAAGGATGGATATGATTAAGCGAGAGCTGAAATGCGGCTCGCATCTCTCGCCACGAGCTGCCGCAAAAGTGACGTCGGCCAAATCATCCATTAACTTCACATAACATTGATAACTTAACTTACAACATTATTTTCACAAAACGAGTGCACAAACATGTTTAACAATTCTACTAACATAACAGAAACAGTTTACGTTTGTGCACTTTGTCCGATTCACGAACAGAATTAATCATTCACAGCATCCTACATTAACAAATGAGTATACATAACAAATACACGGAAAATAAGAATGATTGTGACTTACCTAATGCAATGAAACAGTTCAGGCATATAATTAAAGGTGGAAATTGCACGGATGGATATGCAGCAACCATCGACGCGCTTCTAGATTAATTAATAGTAGTAGTAGGCACGTACATTATACTGAATGATTAATAAAGTTAAACTGAACTTTTATTTTGACGGGTTGCCGACTTGCCGTGAATACCTTTAAATTTCTGTGTATATATTTGACGCTTGTTTTACTGTTTTTTAAATGAAACAGTGAAATGCTCATGAAGTGACTCTCAGAGCAGTTCTGGAGGTGTTGTTAACGTGTTTATGCCGTCATTTAGTGAAACTGCAGATGCTGAAATGACTGCGCGTGTCAGTATTACATGTACAGAAAACGAAACCGCGCATCCGCGCCGTTCACTCATAAAAAGACACGCAGAATATGCAGGATTCATATTTAAATAATCTCTTGCGGCATAATATTTACAGATACCAGTCCATATCGCTAGTTGATTTAAGTTTAATTACCAACTTTTGATTAAATAATTCAAACTTTGTCAAATTCCGTGAAAATCATAGGACCCTACAAAAAATCATTCGGGGCTGGAGTAAAACCTTTCGGGGCTCGAGCCCAGAATGATTAGCCCTAGCGACGCCCCTGACTGGAACCAATGTATACTTCAAAATATTGTAGTGCTAATGTAACCCACTCAAATAATTGAGTATACGGATTGGTGGAAGATTTCTATCAATATTTCTGCTCTTTAAGAATAATTGATTCTTTATTCACTTTATTGTACATGTTTTTTTTTTTTTTCTTCTTTTTCTTTTTCTTTTTCTTCCTAATGCATAGTAAGTTCAGGCATGTAAAACAAATGTATAAATGTATTTTATTTGATTAGTTGTCAAATAGAATTTACTATTACACTCAAACAAATATTTCAGCCCTTAACTTAATTCAGTTACGTACAAAATTTCCATCCATTTAGATTACGTAGTTTTAATTTAAACAAATCAATTAAACTTAATGTGATTCAAATGCATCAGTCTTACGTAAATGAAACAGGTAAAGTTGATGTAATATTTCCCAGTGTTAAACAAACCCTGCTCAGTGTTCATGTGTTTCCACACTACAGAGTGTTCAAGTAGCATTGACACAGTGTTGGAGTTAAGGAGATCATTATGTCACGACTGACCAATAATGATGAACACCTGCTGTTTAGAAGCAGAATCACCGAAGGAAAGATAAACACAAGAATCAGTCACAGCCAAAGAGAAAATTAACTTAAATAACTGAAGACATTAAATCTCTGATTAAACAACTCCACAAACAACATTACAGATTGACTTGATTTCTGTCGTATATCCACAAATATTATTTGAGAACGTCTAAACAGAGGTTTAGATGTTTTATTTTAAAAAATGTTTCATTTGACCTCACCATCATGCGAACAGGGTTTACTTTAGTTGGGCTCTTGACCCTTGACTTTCTTAGTATAGTTTTTGTTCTTTGGTTGCTGTAATTGTGTTCGTAGAGCACATTTGTATAGCGCAAAAAAAGGGGTCCTTAATAAGTGTTCTTAGTTAATTATTATTGATGTTGTAATCATTGTCAAGTGGCCTGATTTGCTGATATCGTTCAGTGGTTTACCTCTTAGCTTCATTATATTTACAGTAGTTGTATGAACTGTTACTATTACTACTTTAAGATCTGCAGTATTACTCAGACACACACAGACATCAAGAATCAGCACATGAATCTCAACAATGGTGACATTCAACAGCTGCATGCTGGGAGTCATGGGTGAGATTTGTACTCCGCTGCTACCCAGCATGCAGCTGTTGAATGTCACCATTGTTGAGATTCAAATGCTGATTCTTGATGTCTGTGTGTGTCAAACTGATGCTGTAGATTTCAAGATTTAGTGTATAAGATAAACATCCATAATAGTTCATACACCTGTTGTAAACATTATGAAAATAATAGACTGCATGAGATCAGTGCATCATGCCACTGGATGATAACAATTTAACAAACAATAAAAATTAACCAAAAACACCTAATCAGACTTCTTTTTGGCTTTTTTATTTTGTTGTAATAAATGTGCTTCATACACATAATTACAACAGCCAAAAAAAATTAACATAAAAAAAATCAAAAGTCAAGAGTCCAACTAAAGTAAACCCTGTTCGCCATGATGGTGAGGTCAATTGAAACTTTAAAAAAAAATAAAAAATAAAATAAAACATCTAAACCTCTGTTTAGATGTTCTGAAATAATATTTATAGATATATGACAGAAATTAAGTCAATCTGTAATGTTGTTTGTGGAGTTGTTTAATCAGAGATTTAATGTCCTCATTTATTTAAGTTAATTTTATCTTTGGCTGTGGCTGATTCTTGTGTTTCTCTTTCCTTCGATGATTCTGCTTGTAAACAGCAGGTGTTCATCATTATTGGTCAATCATGACATAATGATCTCCTTAACTCCAACACTGTGTCAATGCTACTTGAACACTCTGTAGTGTGGAAACACATGAACACTGAGCAGGGTTTGTTTAACACTGGGAAATATTACATCAACTTTACCTGTTTCATTTACGTAAGACTGATGCATTTGAATCACATTAAGTTTAATTGATTTGTTTAAATTAAAACTACGTAATCTAAATGCATGGAAATTTTGTACGTAATTGAATTAAGTTAAGGGCTGAAATATTTTTTTGAGTGTATATTGTTTGACAACAGTAAGGTTTATATTGAATTTGGTCTTTATCATCTTAGTCTGTTTTGCCACATTAAGCGTTTGCTGGGCAAGTATAAAAGTGAAAGTTTGTGCATTGTGTTCATGGCCATATGCTTGCCTTGAAGTACATTAAATTAATAAACTATATTACAAATTTGATCGTTTAATGGCACATGTATCTTAATACATTAAGCCATATCACGTGTTAATGGTTTTCTACGGGAGGAAAAAGCTTGAACGAGAGACATTGTGCATTGCATTTATATTCTGCTGTTCTGTGGCCACGGATTTGCGGGTCTTGTTTTTATCTCCTACAGATGACTTGCAGGACCCTGTACGTTATGCTATTAAATTAGTTTTAATCATTTAACAACCACAGCGTCTTGTCTCTATTAGCAACACGCATGATTTGTGTGGATTGCAAGTGACGTGGCAGGTAGCTGAGAACGCAAGTGGCGATTGCGAGTGGCATTGTAATGTAGTTTATTTTTTCTTGTCTTCACCACCTGGCTACTGTTGAAAAATGTTGAGAGATTCAATTAAAAATAAATAAATAAATAAAGTAAAGTAAAAATAAAATAGACTGCAAGTGATGTCACTTCCGGAAGTGCAGTTGTCTGAGAGTGCAGGTGCATGTCTGCAGCCAGACCCTTCTCAGTTTCAGTCTATAGTTCGCTGTGAGTCTATAGTTTGTTTCAGGTAAACACCAGCTGGATGGCAAATGTAACCCCCATAAGAAGTTCTCATAGGAATGTAATATATATATATATATATATATATATATATATATATATCCATACTCTTCTTGATGCTGGTATAATACGGGAGTCTGAGTCTTCATTCGCGTCACCAATAGTAGTAGTACGGAAAAAAAACGGAGGTGTACGCCTCTGTGTGGATTATAGGAAATTAAATATGCAAACAATCCGGGATGCATATGCGCTTCCAAATTTAGAGGAGTCATTCTCAGCACTTGCGGGATCGTAGTGGTTTTCCATGATGGATTTGAAATCCGGATACTACCAGGTGGAAATGGAAGAGGAAGATAAACCCAAAACGGCGTTCACTTGCCCATTAGGTTTTTGGAAATTCCATCGGATGCAAATGCTCCCAGCACTTTCCAACACCTTATGGAAAGATGCATGGGAGACATACATTTGAAAGTTCTCGTTTTCTTGGATGATTTAATCGTTTACTCCGACTCATTGGAAGAGGATGAAAGTAGGCTCATCAATGTGTTAGGCCGTCTCAGAGAGTATGGACTGAAGTTGTCTCTTGACAAATGTAAGTTCTCTCAGACGGAGGTACGCTACTTGGGACACATTGTGTCTAGAGAAGGTGTTAAAACAGATCCTGAAAAGATTAGAGCACTAAGGACCTGGCCGAGACCCCAGAATTTAAAGGAACTGAAGTCTTTCCTTGGTTTTTCAGGATATTACAGACGTTTTATTAAAGACTATTCCAAGATTGTCAAACCACTGACCAACCTCACTGCTGGGTACCCGCCTCAGCGTAAGGGATGTAAGGTAGCTACTAATAGCCAGTATTTAAATACCAAAGAGCCTTTTGCTAAGCGTTGGAGTCAAGAGTGTCAGGAAGCCTTTAAGACCATCATTGACAAATTAACTTCTGCTCCCATACTTGGCTTTGCTGACTCTAAGTTGCCTTACACCCTACATACAGATGCTAGCACTACTGGGTTGGGTGCAGCACTGTACCAAGAGCAGGATGGCCAAACCCGTGTAATTGCTTATGCAAGCAGGGGGTTAAGTCGCAGTGAATCATGGTACCCAGCCCATAAGCTTGAATTTTTAGCCCTTAAATGGGCTATCGTGGAAAAGTTCCACGATTATCTCTATGGGAGTCAGTTTACAGTAGTCACCGATAATAATCCATTGACCTACCTACTCACCACAGCCAAGTTGGATGCAGCCAGCTATTGTTGGTTAGCTGCCTTGTCCACTTTTACATTTAACATCAAGTACAGGGCTGGCAAACACAACATGGAAGCTGATGGTTTATCCAGAAGACCTCATGATGTGTTGGAGGACAATGGTATATCGGAAGGTGAGAGTCAACAAATCCAGCAATATACCTCACATCTCCTGACGTCTTCTAGGCCATTGAGAGAAATTGCTAGGGAGACAGTTGAAGCGACATGTCAAAAGCATTATATCAGCCAAAACTGAGCAGAATCCTTATCTGGGCTATGTAGAATCCTGAACAATGCAGTCATCAGCAGTTCCAGCTGGTTTTGAAGAACAGGACATTGAATGTGGTGTTTCACTCCTGCAAAAGTATAGTCAGATCTTAAAAAGCTGCAAAGGGAGGATCCTATAATTAGTCAAGTGATAGAGCTTCTCGAGTCTGAAGAAAGACTACCTACCAGCTTGAAAGGTAACAGTCCTGATCTCCAGTTGATGCTGTGAGAGTGGGACCGGTTTCGGCTGAAGAACGAACTCCTGTACAAAACACGGATGTCTGATGGCCTGACAGTTTTCCAGTTTGTGTTGCCAGAAGTAGTTTGACCTCTGGTACTCCAGAAACTCCATGACGACATGGGCCATTTGGGGATTGAATGGACTCTCGACCTTGTCAGGTCCAGATTTTATTGGCCTAGAATGTCTCTGGAAGTGGAGAGGAAAGTTTGAACTTGTGAAAGGTGTGTTCGATGGAAAGCTCAGCCTAATAAGGCAGCTCCTCTTGTCAACATATGCACCACCAGACCCATGGAACTGGTGTGCATGGACTTTTTATCACTAGAGCCAGATAGTCGAAACACAAAAGATATCCTTGTCATCACAGAACACTTTACAAAATATGCAGTGGCCATTCCTACAAAGGATCAGAAAGCTGTTACAGTTGCCAAGTGTCTGTGGGATCATTTCCTGACTCACTATGGATTCTCAGAGAGACTCCACAGTGACCAGGGTAGAGATTTTGAATCCCACGTTATAAAGGAGCTATCCTCACCAACATCCGTAAAGTTAGAACAAGTCCGTACCATCCAAGAGGAAATCCTGTAGAGACATTTAATCGCACCCTCTTGAGTATGCTGGGGACTCTACAAGACAAGGATAAAACTCACTGGCGTGATTATGTGAAACCACTAACCCATGCTCATAATTGTACAAAGAATGAGGTTACTGGTTTCTCACCGTATGAGCTAATGTTTGGTCGACAGCCAAGGCTACCAGTTGACATTGCCTTTGGCTTATCAAGGATGCGAACACTCCCTCTCATTCTCAGTACGTGCTCCAATCATAAAGCGGCACAAAACTTTAATCAAGAAAATCTGCCTAGCAATTGTTGAGCAGTCATGAACAGGTATTTGTGATTGGTTAAATATTTCAAGCTCCACCCGTTATATACACAGAAGGGATGCGAGGGAGTGCAGCGGGAGGTTGAGACGGAGATTACGAGCCGTAAGGAAAGATTAAGCTGCAAAAAACCTAGCGAAAATTGTGTACTGTATGAAGGAGTTAAAAAAGGAGCCTATGCATCAGAAAGGGGTGCAGGAGAATTGTTATTGTTTTTTGTTGATTTCGGGAATGAAAGAACATTGATCTTGGCCAGGTTTTTGGTTTTCCCTTGAAATCTCTCTTCTGGATAGA
This sequence comes from Labeo rohita, assembly GCF_022985175.1. Taxonomy (NCBI): domain Eukaryota; kingdom Metazoa; phylum Chordata; class Actinopteri; order Cypriniformes; family Cyprinidae; genus Labeo; species Labeo rohita. The sequence goes on along the minus strand of NW_026129590.1, from coordinate 700,859 downwards.
AGATGGCAAGCCACCCAGTTTGAATTCGGTGACCTTCAGCTGATGTGTGCAGAGTGCCCTTTGTGTCCAGCATTTTGGTAGGACTGTACAATTACGATCTATGGATTTCCCCTTGCTGGAACATTTGTTTGATATTGAACCTTAAAGGAACATTACTCCCTGTGAATTGGAACAACTAATCTGAGCTCAGCAACGTGAACTGAATGGACAGAACTGGTGATCCTAGATTCATCACATGATACACATACACTGATACCACACATACACACACTTGGTTATTGTATTGTTTTTATTTTGTTGTTCAAATAATTCAAGTTATCTTTTCATATACAAGTACTTGTTGTTTTTGATTCCAACATTTCCAAGGTGTTTTGTTGAATTGGGGTTCAGAGTATATATTTATTCAATCGAACCTAGTGTGTACTTACCTGTATCAGGGTTACACAAAAATAACTGAAAGAAAATGTTAATAAATAATGTTCTTGTGAGGACATCTTACTGCACTGTATTGTTAGGCACATTTTATCATCTCTGAAATCTGCCCTACTTTAGTGTACTGATTACTAAATACACACACGTACACACATAATGTCTGTCAGAATGAGGGCAGGCAAAAATAGATGTACAGCAGTGATAGTTTAAAATAGGTTGCAGTCTATATTCATTGGTTTATAAGAAATGAAGGCCACCTTTAAAACAAAAGTCACCCTTGTAAATTCAGTAAGTAGTCGCATGATCTGATAAAAAAAATAAAATAACTGTAGTCAGTGCAGAATTCCATTAATATTTATTTGTTTTGCTAAGCAAGCCATGTTCTATAACCACATCTTATAAAACAGCAAGCAACCTTGTCCTTGTAATAAAATACTGAACATTTTAACTTTAAATGTTTTAATAGGTATGCAGTATGTTATATGGAACAGACATAGTTTTTTTTTTTTTTTTTTTTTTTTTTTTCATTTGTAATTGTATGAACACATACCCCTTTTATAAGAGGGCAAAAATCGAATGTTGCACAAATGTGTTCCTCGCTTTCTTACCGGCAAGTAATTGTTTCAAAGCTGGTGCTTAGAGGTCTTCTATGCTGCGAAGGCACTTATTGATACCCTTATGAAAGACAATCTGTCAAACTCAGTCTGCCACACACACACACGCTTATTTTAATGTATGTAATTATCTATACTCATACGTGTGTGTGTGTGTGTGTGTGTGTGTGTGTTTTATGGATGAAAATCCGACCCTTTGCCTTTCTTTGAAAGGTGTATGTGTTCATTACAAATCTTATAAAAATTAAAATATTATTTGTAGTTCGCTTTTAGTATGTTCCATGGTAAAGGTTCAGGTTCTTAAGATACTGTCAAAACCAAGACTTGCCCAGTTCATAATATTCTTTCCTCATCATTATTAAAACCATTATTAATGTATTTATTTTTAGTATTTAAAAGTTGTATCGCTTTTTGTTTAGAAAGCAGAGTAGTTCTAGGTTTTTTTTAGAATTAACCCTTAAACTTGAACGTGGAATAGAAAAGTTGATACATTTCTATTCCACTATCCACTAGGAACTATATATGCCACCAACATATCACTTTCCCTGAAAAACAAGATAAAAACAAATTTTCCCAAAAAACAAAGAAACATGAACATGATTGTAGAGAAACATAAGTTATGATGATCCAATTAAATTAAACAAATCACAGCTCTTTAATGCAGCTAATATTTGCGTATACATTTGACATAATACAAAAGGTTTATGTGGTAAATGATGTTGCTGTATCATAAAAGTTGTTGTTCATGAATATGTTTAACTCTACAAGCTGTTATATCTCCTCCAGTGAATCAGTTGGGACCAGACCTCTCTTCTTACCACTGCTTAGCTTTAGAAAGCCATCACTTTCTTCATTCTTACCCACACAAATCTATAACGAAAAGAAATGGTTTGAAGATGAAAAGAAAAAAGAATAAAATAAACTGAAGAATTTTCTTAAACAGATATATTCCCCCATGTTTAACTTTCCTCTTGACTACTGTTTTTACTGAATCATATCATCTTTTCATCTGTGAGATGTATTTCATCTGATCACTATTAAAATGAAATGACCATATTGTTGTCACTCTAAATTTGGTTTCAGTGATCTGTGAATTTCTAAACTTAACAACTACCTTACTAACTTTTAATAAGACGGATATTAAGAGTTTGAGACAAAAGTTGTAGATAATAGTTAATAGTTCTAATGCGTGTGTGTGTGTGTGTTTTTTTTTTACCTGAGCCTCTTTAACAGTCAGGTGTCCCAGATCTTTGTTGCCATAGACACTTTGCGTCACCTTCCAGACACGTTCACCTGGTCGCACTCGCTGCACGAAATTCGCTGGGAATAATCCAACTCTATCACCACATTTTCCCTGCATACACACAACAAAATGTAGTGATTCCATAAGCATAATGCTTCTGCTTCTGAATCCATGCAAACATGTACTGAAACACAGTCAAAAACAGAGATCCCGGATCCTGTTCTGGCTGGATCAGGCACTAATTAAGCCCTGGTACAGTAGGATATCTAAAGTAGACTATCAAAAAAGTGACATTAGTTTGCAAAAAACATCTAAAATAAATACGGTAGTGATCCATACAACCCCACTGGATGAATGAATCTCTTCTAAAGCAAAACGATACAAGTGTGTGAGAACAAGTACTAGTATATTAGTGGCGAGACGGAGTGTAGACCGAAGTGGTATTAGCTCATTAGACCAAGGTGGAGTTGGTGGGAATGAGGACAATGGTGGAACCACAGGGATGGAGGACCCAAGTAAAGCCAAAGGACCAAAGGCCGAAAGTGGAGCCAGCGGGACTACAGACCAAGGCAGTTCCCGAGGGATGATAGACCACGGTGAAGCTGAGGGATCAGAGGTGGAGCCGAGGGATTGAATGAACGAGATGGAGACAGGTGGGTCAGATGTCCCAGGTTAGGCCCTCAAAACTGAAGATCACAGTGGATCTTGGTTGCCAGGTGACTGGGGCTGCATTGATGGAGCTGGAGGAAGAAGTGGTCAATTTAAGCAGATACATTCTGGAACACCAGAGAACAGGAAACACATAGGAGTTTAGGAAACTAGACTGCGCATTAAGGAGAACAGACAAAGAACTGATCCCAAATATCCCAAATAATAATTTACTTCACAGCATTTCATGAAACATGTCGTTACTCCTTATAATATATCACATGGTCCGAGACGCAGAAGCAGTGAACAAACTAATTCTTTTTAATGAACCTGTTAAATCAGTTTGCAAATCGCATCAAACGATTCCTTCACGAACTGGAATGATCCGATTGCAGCTGTTCTCGAGTCGACAATCCACTGATTCAAATGATTCATTTAGAGCGAGTCTCCAGTCAACTGAATTGACAAGTAAGAAACCGGGAGATCTTGTGAGCGCACACGCGACTAATGCTGCCAAAACTGTCAGTTGTTTGTGAACTAAATCTGCTGTAAAGAGCGATCTATTTAAGCCCACTGAAATGCTTGTAGACGCATCAACATCTACGTTTTAAGTAAAAAAAAAAACATTAAAATTAAATAAACAAATTAAATAAAATAACTCATGCACATTCATATTCCCTGCTGCTGTAAAGTTAGCAGTTTTATTAAAATGCTACTGATTTAGTCTGTTTTTATACTGTCAACGTATAAATTTTTATATTGTTTGTATCAACTAGCCGAGTAGACAGATATGAATGTTTATTCATAAACATACTGAAAATAAGTAAATATTGTTAGCTGATGTCTAGCTAACTGTCACACCCCTGTGGACTGTTTATGTTGGTTTCTCCCTCTTGTCCCCATATTTGGTCGTTCCTGTTTCCTGTTCTTGTTTAGTCATCATTAGTTAACCTTGTTTCACCTGTGCCTTAATTATGTTCATCGGTATCACCTGTCTTTATAAGCGGCATTCAGTTCTGTGTTTGTGGTCCGGTCTCGTCAACATCTACGTGAATGTGTATGTATGCTACCCTGCCTGTGGATTTACCTGTCTTGGAAAATAACTGTGGATTATAAAGACTTTATCTTGAACCGTCATCTTCGTTCGCCCTTTCCTTCCACGTTACGTGACACTTACAAGCTTGCTGGTGCTAAGTTGAGGTAATTTTTAGATATAAAGTCCAAATATTTTTATTCAACCACCTAGATAGATTACATCTAAGGGAAAAAGAAAGGATGTGTTGTAGACATGTGTTGTTGGCCCAAGGCCAACAAGTATATTTTGATTGACAGCTTTTTAAAAGCCCGAACCCGTTTGCAGCCCAACATTATTCAAATGTGCGCAAGCACACAGCTCTTTTGCCTTTTGTCAAGAATGGGTCATTTATACATGTTTTAACATAATTTATTAATAACTAACGTAGGCTATAGGCCACTTGGAAGTTGGAACAAAGAAATATAATAAGTCCTCTGTAACATTGTAACATCTTAGCACTCTAAATAGGCGTACACTTAGCCTATAAATAGGCCAACGCACCAGTAAAAAAGACTCTTTCTTAACAAATTAAATTAAGATAAGTTCTAAATTAAGATGGGTTTTTGGCGATAACTAAATTAAGATTAAGTGTTTCAGCACGGTCCTGCGCTCACTAATGGTGCGTCCAGCAGCACTAAACACCCTTTTACTCCTTTTCTCACGCTAATCAAAACGCATCACATGACCGCTAATTTACCGGGCAAGCCGGAGCGGAAGCCCGAGCCCGTGTAAAATGATATAAATTAAGCCCGAGCCCGAGCCAACTCGTCGGGTCCCGTCGGGTTTCATCGGGTTCGGGCAAAGATCTTCAGCTCTAATGTGTTGTTTAGGACATGGTAACTACAGTTATAATCAAAGTGGGAAGTGATGCCGTCTGGGAGCATTTGGCCAGGGGTGTTTTTACACCAACGACAAGGATTGAGAAGAAAAAAATATCATTATGAAAATATTATATTTTCCTTGAGCAGTTCTTCCTAGCTTCAGGCCTTATTCTGATGTCATATATAACTGTGACATTCTGCACAACCACAAGCTTTAAAACATTTTTTTCTTACTGGTGAAAGTGAGATCTGTTTTCTCTCAGCTACATTGCAGTGTCAGCTTCACAGTGAACATTACTACATCACTCTCGTCAACGTGCTTCTGTCACAGTTGAGAGAGGCAAAGACGAGGTAAGTTTCGAACACAGAGTTTATCTGCATGAACATAAAGGCTTTCAACGTAAAAACAAGAAGGGCTGTTCGCTGAGGGCTCGGTAATCGATGCAGGGTCTCAGACCTTCTTGGCCACGAAGAAGAAGCTCAAACTGCGGGTGAGGTGGATGGACGGATGAACCCCTGTTGTAACGCCTCCTGAATGTACTCCTCCATGGCGGCTCTCTCCGGGATCGATAATGGATAGACTCTTCCTTTTGGCAGTTTGGCTCCAGGCAGCAGGTCTATGGCACAGTCTCATGGTCGGTGAGGTGGAAGATGGGAGGCAGCAACCTTACTGAAGACGGCCTGGAATGCCTGGTATTCGGGAGGAATGGAAAGAGTTTGTGAGGAGTTGGGGCTTTCTATGGAGGTGAAACAGATTGACGGGTGAGTAGTAGCGATGACTGGTTTGGGTAGTTCCTTCAGACACCCTTGGTAACACCTGGGACTCCATTTACGGATCTCTCCAGACCTCCAGATGATGAGAGGATCGTGCCTTGTGAGCCCAGGGTGTCCCAGGACGATATCCACATTGGCCTCCTCCAGCACCAAGAGGGGAATCTTCTCCGAACGGAGACATCCGATGTCCAGTATGAGCTCTGGCATGCGGTGGCGCACCAGGCCCTTACCCAGCGGTTTTCCTTGAATACTGGTAATCTGGTAGATCGTTCTGTTGTCCGTGCTGGGTATATGGAGCCATTGGAGAGTGCGAGATGAGATGAAGTTTCCTGAGGCACCGGAGTCCACCAGGACTTTAACTGGGAAGGACGTACAATTATGAGTAGAGTAGAGCATCAATGTACAGAACACGAGAAACAGAAGGAGTGGTATTGACAGTACTCATCGCTGGGCGTGGTGGACAGACGGGGCAGGTGCGCAGAAGGTGATCTTGGGAACTGCAGTATAGGCAGAGGCCGTTGGCGATTCGACGCACTCGCTCGGCGCGGGACAGATGATAATTCTCCGTGATCATGGGCTATGGTGCTGGAGGAGCAGGCTCGGGAGTGGCGGTGGCAGCGGCAGCGGCGGCAGTGGGTGGAAGCTCCATGTGGTTATATGTTGAGAGATATGGGAAGCCTTCTGCAGGAAATTCTCCAAGCCGACCAAATCTTCATAGATGGCCATGTGTTGACGAAGGAGCGGGTTTAGTCCTTGCTGGAAAGCAGCGAGGAGGGCGGTCTCATTCCACCCACTACTGGCTGTGAGGGTGCGGAAGCGGTGGTGGCCTGGCTGAAAACTTCCTCACAATGCTTTGTGAAGCCTGATAAGTATATTAAAGGACTCGCCGAATTCCACAAGGCGTCAGCCCGTTGCAGGGCTCTTCCAGCAAGGAGGGAGATGATAAAGGCGACCCTCGCTTGATCGTTGGCGAACTGGTGAGGATGGAGCTCGAAGAATAGGGAACATTGTAGTAAAAACCCACTGCACGTGGCGGCTTCTCCCGAGTAGGTCGTTGGATGAGCCATGGGAGTGGCCGGTGGTGGAGAGATGGTGGCAGTGGGATCCATAGTGCACGTAGTTCTTTTGTTGGGCTGGTCTTCTGTTACAGTTGAGAGAGGCAAAGACGAGGTAAGTTTCAAACACAGAGTTTATTTGCAAGAACATACAGGCTTCCAATGTAAAAACAAGAAGGAAAGGAAAGGAAAGGATAGGAAAGGATGTGACGTGTGGCCAAGTATGGTGACCCATACTCGGAATTTGTGCTCTGCATTTAACCCATCCAAGTGCACACACACAGTAGTGAGAAGTGATCAAACACACACACACACACACACACACACACACACATGTTTGTTTTTGTGAATTGTGGGGACTTTCCATAGACTTCTATAGTTTTTATACTGACCAAACGATATTGTCTATCCCCTAACCCAACCCTAACCCTAAACCTAGCCCTCACAGAAAACATGTTTGCATCGTTACACTTTCAGATAAACATCATTTACTATTTATAATAATTTTTTAACATTGTGGGGACCGCAGGCCGGTCCCCACAATGTCAAAAATTTCAGGTTTTACTATCCTTGTGGGGACATTTGGTCCCCACAATGTAGCAAAAACAAGTACACACACACACACACACACACACACACACACACACACACACACACACACACACACACACACACACACACACACACACACACACACACACACACACACGGAGCAGTGGGCAGCCATATTGCTATCGCTGCGGCGCCCAGGGAGCAGTTGGGGGATCGGTGCCTTGCTCAAGGGATTCACCTCAGTCATGGTATCGAAGGTGGAGAGAGCGCTGGTTATTCACTCCCATTGGTGTGTCCAATTAGAAGGCGGGTGACTGGGAATGAGTGACTGTGGCTGGTGAGACAGGTGACTGTGTGACAGCTTCATATCAACAAAAAATATATATATATCTTGACTCCATAGAGTGGATATTTTGGGAAAATATTTTATTTGTGTTCAAATCTTTTAAAATCTTTATTTGTGTTAATCCACCAAGATCTCATCAAAATGTGGCAAAACAAAGCAGAGGAATAAAGATGATGATGATGATGATGATGATGCATTTCATTTATATTACGCTTTTCTCAAACCCAAAGCGCTACTCAAAGCAATTAAACATTTCCAATATACAATAAAGATAATACACAAAAAATAAAACAGAAATAACAATATTATAGTCATAAACAGTAAGCCTTTTTAAAAAGATAAGTCTTTAGAGACTTCTTAAAACAGTTCAGAGTTGGGTAATTTTTAATGTCTAAAGGATGATTATTCCACAACCGTGTGGCAAAAAAATAAAAAATAAAAGCATGACCACTCATCAACTCATCAACAGAGCGGAGAGAGTGAGTTGGAGTGTAGGGAGAGACTAAATTATGTATGATGCCAGAGCTGATTCATTTAGAGCTTTGCATATCAAAATCTAAATACTGACATCGAGATATGGCTGTACTGGAAGCCAGTGTAGTTCATAAAGAACTGATGAAATATGCTGATGAGCAGTTGTATATGTCAGTACCTGTGTAGCCAAGTTTTGAACATACTGCAGTTTCTTGATATACTTATCAGGAAGACCATTATGTGGTGATTATACTTACTATTATAAGTGACGAAACCATATAAGTGAGGAAACACATAAACAGGGAATCCCAGTCCAGAGTAGTGGAGAGTAGACTGGATGATTTATTTCAAGCACAGACCGAGCATGCACCCACAAACCAACAGATGCTCACTGTCATTGCAGGCCACGAACAGTGGGGCATGACCCCACTGGAGAAGGGCAGTGCGACTCAACACAGGAACCAAAAATGAAACCTACCAGGCACCCCTGGAAAACTTTGACTTCAGCCAGGGCTTACTTGATGTGACACTCAATCGCCCCCACCACACAGCCCTGAAGGCAAGATAGTATCAGGAGGAGGCATGTTAGACAAGGGAGCAAAATAGTGCACCAGTGTGTCAGGTTTATCATATTTTGGGTTGAATCGTAGCGTTAGTTCTGGCAGGTCACGTCAGTCAAGCTTGAATCAGCTGACTTTCAGCTGATCCACATCCACCTATAGGAATCCTATATAAGGTCCTTCAGTATTATCAGTAGCTTTCGCGTTGCTGAATAGCTAATGAATGACAAATTCGGCTGGCAAACCCCATCATCTCACTATGAATTGTGCAATCGGGAAGCGAGAGCAGTTTGTTCCCCTTATGGACGTCACCTCTGATTTATTCAAGTTCGTTAACTTGAACACATGTATTTGCAGCGGGGTTAAATTAGTTTTGTTTTCGATATTTTTAACACATTCTGTGATAAACAGCAATAACTCCAAAATGACTTGCCCTAAAAATCTAAAATATTAGAGAATAGGAGCAAAAATCTTGTCAAGCACTTCAATCTGTCTCGATGTTCGGCACGTACTATCTGGTAATGTGAGATGTTCACAGATCGAATCTTGCACCTCTCGATCTGCTCTCACACAAATCGGGGCTGCCCAGATCATATCAAACATGTTTGATATTCAGGATTTTAAATCGGGCTGATCACAGCTATGATTACGTCAGCACTTTCACAACAGAAAATGCACGACCGCAAAACAGCTGCTGTTCGGTACGTTGGATAGTGGAGATGGAGGAAACTGCTTCTTATGTTTTTGTAGTAACACTGTCTGTATAATATGTTGAAAACATACCACAACCGCAAGGAGCAAGGAAAGTTCTGGAGTGAAATCGTCTCAGTTTTCAACACATGTGCATAAAGTGCACAAAGCTGCTAGCAGGCTAAAAGTGCATAGTGCATAAAGCTGCTAGCAGGCTAAATAACATTTGTAAATGTTAGTTGCTGAAATGATGGTCTGTTGTGTCATGATAATCTTAATAATATCTTGTAGTGTGTGATGCTCCACAATTTTCAAATCTTGTAGTGTGTGCATGTTTAAGATTTCAGGGAAGATAATCTGCAAAGATTTTCCTTATGTGTGAACAGAAGAATCAATTACAGAAAAATTAAAAAACATAAATCACAAAAAAAGTTTTCAGATCAAACTCCACATTCAGACATTTTAGAGAAAGAGTACTTAATGTGTATATATAAAATGCTTTCCTCTGTAATAAGAGCTTAGTAATATCAACACAACAGTGTGGCTGTTATGATTCCTGTCTGGTCTGCCCGCCACCAGAGGTTCACATCACACAGACTGTTGCACTACACCCCAGACTACGTCTCCCATCACCCATTGCGCTAATTGCGCTAACACGTGTAGCCAATCAGACGCTCTATATAATCCTTGGACTTCCCCTCGTATTGTCGTGTTTTGGATGGTTGTTTCGCGTGAGTTCCCTAGTTCCCTTGTTCCCAAGTTTCCGGTGTTTAGCTTTCTTGTCTGGTCTTCTCATTTCGTCTGACTCTCCGTCTGCCTTTTGGACTTCTTGCTCGTTTCGGATTACCCCTTTGCCTTACTCCCCTGGATTACGTTCACCGTTCATCGACCCACGCCTGCTGCACGGACTATCCCCACGTCTTGCCTTCGCTATACCTGTTTGCTATTGTTCCGACCCTGCCTGTTTTCACTATGTCTCTGTCTCGTCCCAATAAAAGCTTGCATTTGGATCCACTTGCCTCTCGTCTCCCTCTCCACATTACAGTGGTCATCTTGTTCACATAAAACAAGATGACATGAAAGCATGTGGTCAATGGAAACACAAGCTTTGTGGTGCACTAAACTAGACAACACAAAAAGGAACAAAACACACAGGACGCACAGTAGTGGGATGAACATTCAGCCTGTGTGCTCACAATAACAGACAAAACATGAAACATGTATGTTCAAAGCCCAGCACTCACTGTCTTCAAAAATTTTTGATTTTTTTTTTTTAATTTCACCCTACCTCAATATAATGCCTAATAAAATAGTGTTTAGAAGTGCAGCACTGCATTGTTTCAAAACCATGTTGATGTCTGAAGTTCAGAAATATTTTAATATCAGAATTTTCCAAAATGATTTGAAGATTGATTGCGCATTTCAATACTTTTCCCCCAAAATGATTTAAAGAACATTAATGAATATTATTAAAGCTGATCCCCTCCCCTTCCTTCTCACAACCCCCCACCCCCTTTTTTAAAACCCGTGTAGTTTTCAGCAATGATTTTTTTGAAAGCACAGTATGCTGCTGAGAATGTAGAGCATTTCGAAGATAAATACGCACCTTCCACCAATCTTCATTAGAGTCATCAATCACCATAACTCTGTCACCAGGACTGGGATTAAAAACAGAGAAAAAATCCAAATGTGATATGTTTTCAAATCAGCTGTGTGCTGAATATGTGAATGTGTTAATACATTTACACACACAGGAACATATACCTTGTGTTTTGTACTGTGACTTTGCTATATTGCAAAGATTCTGGTATGGTTTTTAGAGACTTGGACACAAACACTAACACTATTACTTACTGTAATTCTAAGTCATTTTGCTCTTGAGGGAGGAACTTGTAAAGTGCCACATAAGTGTGAATGGGATGAACTTTAGGAACCTTTAATAAAAACATTAAATATCAAGAGAGAATTGATTAATCAAACCACATTAATACAGAAATCACAAAAAATCCAGAAATGTTACTATACCTTGGACAGCTCATCCAGTTCCGAGTTAACATTCTCAGGAAGTAAGACATCTGTAACTGAAAGTGTAAGGATGTATATTTTATCAAACAACTCAATGGGTTGTGTCAGTTCAATAATGTCTAGACTGTTTGTTTAGAACATTAAGAGTTCTAGTTGATCTCAGAATAATCGTTCTTATTTAGGGAATTCTTTAGGAATGCCTGTGCATGAACCTTGCATGTCGTTAAGTATGTGTGAAATCAGTCCAATGAAATGGTGAGACATCACGGGTGGGATTAAGTAGAAATGGAACTTAAAGCACATCTGAAACAAACAGCGTCAACTTCTGTGTTTTCAGCAAGTGCTCTGTGAGTGTCAGTCTGAAATATCTGTCATTTGTCAGTGCCAGTGCACAATCACAACAATATATATTGTGCAAGAAAAACAGGCAGCACTTTAGATTGTGTGTTCTTCCCTGTCCCTGCTAAGCTTTACAGGTGTGGATAGACACGATCATTGTGATGTTTGTTTGGGAGCAAATCACACACAGTCAGCTCTTGAGAGGGCTGGCTGTATTCATTCATAAAATTTCCTGATGTGTACAAATGACAAATCTGGAATGTTTACCTCTGCTTCCGTTAGTGTTTCTTCTCAAGAGAAGAAAGTTTTACTTTACAATTTAGAATCGAGTAGCTTGGATCCTACATTGCCGAGGTAACGTGCATTATGGGTCTACAACAAAAAAATGCAGGAGGTTCCCTTTCCTCCACCTGTGTGCAGATGTATTAATGTATTTGCAAGCTATTATTTACATTTCTTTTAAATTGCAGATAGTAAAAGATTATTTAGCTTAACTTCCAGACCATGTTTCAGTCAGACCCCTGGACTTTTTTTTTTTTTTTTCATATATGTGCCCATATATGGTTTTCCTGTTCCTGCCCTCATTATGTCATTATTAGTTAAGCTTGTATCACCTGTGTCTTAATTCATTCATTGTAATCACCTGTCTTTATAAGTTGGTTTCAGTTCAGTGTTTATTGTCCGGTCTCGTCTGTGTGTACGTGTGTTCCTGCCCTGCTTGTGGATTTACCCGTTTGGAATATATTAAAAGATGTTTGATTTTATTGACCTTCGTCTTCGTGCTTATCGCACAGCGTCAGCCTGAGCCCACCGCTGATGGAGAACCAAAGCTCAGCGCGACCGACAAGCCATTGCCGAGTGGAGCAACAGAGCTGAGGATCGCCCCAGAGGCTGAGCCCATCACGTCCGACCAGGTACGAGAGCCGGCAGCATCGCACGCGACAGAGAAAGTCATAGTGGAGCATGAGGATTCTGAGGAAGGCCCCGCCCACTGCACCTCTGAGGTTGAGCAAATACTGGAACTGGAACTTATGAACCTGATAAACTTACAGAATATATATGCAGACATGCCCCCTCTTATCCCACCATCAGAATTATCAGTTGATCCTGAAGCCTCTGTCTGCCCTGACCTGTCTGCCTGCCTGGAATTCCCACTCACCCTCCAAATTGTTTCCAAACATTTTTCATGGAAATACATCTGTCACTTTATGCAGATCACGGACAGATTAAGTGACATGCCCTTATCCTCAAAGACCATAAAACCATGCCAGGTTAAATAAAACGCTACTCAGATGACATTTCACAAGTTTGCCTGCCCATCCAGTCCTGATGGGCAATGATAAACAAACTTGGCTTGCTGTCCTTAAAGGAGGCTCGACCCCGAGGCTCAGCTTGAGTGCCGAGTTCAACCCCTCATTATGATATTACCTAAAGGGAGAATAACAGAAATAGAGGAGGAGAAGGGGAGGTGAAGGGATGCCGAAAAAACTGAAGCTGGGACGGTGCAATGAGAGCTGCTTATATAGGCTCGTAATGATGATTGACAGGACTGAATGATTAGGCTCCTCCCGAACCTACGTTTAGAACTTCATTAAATATTGGTTCACTTGCAATATGGATAAACATAATTTATGCCAAAGAGTTATTTTTATATGATTTTAATAACATTAAATCACTTGTTAAAAAAGACTTAATCTATTTATGTGCATTTTGTGAAAGATTACACAGAGAAGCTACTTTAAGAAAGAGCACCACAGTGTCTGAAAAAAGCTACAAGGCTACAGTAGCTACATGATTGCTAAGGCATTCAAAAAAGCGACATACTGTCATAGCTGATTGCAGCAAGGAGGAAAGTGGTTTGGAAGTAGATGCAGCAGTTGCTTTTATTAGAAACTAACTCAAAGAAGCAAACACTCAGAATACTTGAACTAGATGAAACATAAATGGAACAACCAACCAGCCTAATCTAGATGAGGATAAACAATTAACTGAAAAAAACAGGGCTTAAATACAAGTGCAAATTAATGAACAAAATGAACATTAGGTGTAAACAGTAACCAAAGCATGAGTCTCCCTGAGTGGACTTTGTTACTGATCTTCCACCATCTAAAGGGTATGCACACATCCATTGTTTTATGAAAGCCTTTGGCATTGTGACGACACTTTTTGGTCGTTACTTGGGTGTGTGTGTGTGTGTGTGTTGTTTCTGAGTCTTTGCAGATGTCCGGATGATTGCTGTGTGATTGAAAACACCGGTGCACAGGCAGTTCTTTGTCGATAAAACTTCTCTTCGCTTGTGATGAAAGGACGTGGCTTGTCAATGGGATCCTGTGTCAGCGCTTCGGACTTTGTGCCCTGTCTACGTTGCTCGAGACGGGTTGAGAACCATTTGTTTTAGGTCTGATGGTTAAATAAAGTTTAGATGTTTTTCAACGCAAATGCACTCGTCTTCTCCTTATTTGTAGTGATTCTTTTGGGGTCACAACAAATGGGGGCTCGTCCAAAACTAATAGTTTTGCTTTGGCATTTTGTTTTTTGTTAAGAAAATAATTTTGGTGATTTAGTCTTATTTGGATTTGTATTAGGATTTATTTTGTGGAAATATTTTCAGTATTTTGAATTTGTTAGTATTTTTGTAGTATTTAGTTCTGTTAACAGGATTTTTTTTTTTTGTTAAAATTTATTGGAGAAACCAGTGCATTTTGTTGTTAAGTGGTTTCCTTCGTCACAGCTGTATTGTGTTTTGGAGTGCCCTGGGATTGGTTTCGCTGATAGGATTAAACGGCATATCCTTTTGTGGTATGTCGAATTTTTTTTTTTTTTTTAGTTTGTTATTTTTGAGCAGATCGGTGGTTGGAGCTAAGTCTCGGGAGCACGCCGAGGTTTGAGAGAATCGCCAAGTAATTGGTTGTTCTTCTCAGCTTGCGGTATTAGGTGCATAAAAACCCGCCACTGTATGCTTGAAGATTAGGGTCTACTTAGTTAGGTTTATGTATAGATAGGATGTGAAACTTAATCTTCAGGGTATTTATTTATTTTTTCTTTCCTTTTTTTTTGTTTTGTTTTGACAGCTGTGATGGTAAGGATTTCATTTTTAAGGAGTTTTTGATATCGAATTATTGACTGAATATGACTTCAATCGAAATAAGTGAATTTACTGAAAATCTGTCTGAGCAAT